>NC_064641.1:205855786-206156240 GCF_023864345.2 Schistocerca serialis cubense
CGTTTTGATTAAGGCCCACCACGTAAGTCGGCAACAATCACCATTACCAATCAATTTGTGTAGCAAATAATACATTAAATTACGACGGCCGACGGAACGAGAAGGGGCAGCAGCCTTTTCAGTAGTTGCAGGGCAAGCGTCTGGATGATGTAAGTCAGCATCAATCACCATTGCCAGTCAATTTGTGTGGTAAATAATAAATTAAATTACGACGGCCGACGGACGCTAGAAGGGGCAGCAGCTTTTTCAGTAGTTGCAGGGCAACAGTCTGGATAATTGACTGATCTGGCTTTGTAACTTGAATCAAAACGGTCTTGCTGCGCTGGTACTGTGAACGGCTGAAAGCAAGGGAAAACTACAGCCGTAATTTTTCCCAAGGGCATGCAGCTCTAATGCATGGTTAAATAATCATGGCATCCGCTTGGGTAAAATATTCCGGAGGTAAATTGTCCCCCATTTGGAGCTCCTGGCGGGGACAACTCAGACCGGAGCATGGAATGTTAGAGCCCTTAATCGCTAGCTAGGTTAAAAAATTTAAAAAGAGAAAAGGTTAAGTTGCAGTCAGTTATAGTGGGAACTAGTGAAGTTCGCTGGCAGGAGGAACAGCACTTCTGGTTAGGTTACTGCATGGTTATAAATACAAAATGAAACAGGGGTAGAGCAGGGGTAGGTTTAATAATATATAAGAAAATAGGAATGCGGGTAAGCTAATATGAACAGCAGCATAGTGAACGCATTATCTTAGCCAAGATAGGCACAAAGCCCACACCTACCACAGTAGTACAAGTTTATATACCAACTAGCTCCGCAGATGAGGTTGAAGATACCTACAACGAAATAAGAGAAATTATTCAGATAGTTAAGGGAAACGAAAATTTAATAGTGATGTGTGACTGTAAATCGATAGGACAAGGAAAAGAAGGAATAAATAGGAATAAATGTAGGTGAATACGGACTGGCGGGGGGAGGGGGGGGGCGAGGAATGAAAGAGGAAACCACTTCATAGATTTTTTGCACAGAGCACAATTTAATTATTGCTAACACCTTCTTCAAGAATCACGAAAGAAGCCTGTACGCGTGGAAGAGACGTGTAGACACCGGAAGGTTTCAGATGGACTATATGATGGTAAGGCAGAGATTTGGAACTAGATTTTAAATTGTGAAGCATATATGGGCAATTGTGTAAGGGACATGTGTGGACTCCGACCACAATTTATAAACTCTAGATTAAAACTGAAGAAATTGGAAAATGTAGGAAATTAAGGAGATGATACCTGGATAACTTGAAATAACCAGAGGTTGTTGAGAGTTTCAACGCAAGCATTCGGGGACGATTGACAGGAACATAGGAAAGGAATACAGGAGAAGACATGAAATAGTGAAGGCGGTAGAGTATCACATAGGTAAGAAGACAAGGCCAAGTAGAAAATATCAAATGCAGTAATTGAATGAGATTGATAGGGAGTACAAAATAGCTAAGTAGCAATGACTACGAAACAAATGTAAAGATATAGTAGCCTTTCGGAAAATTAAAGAGGCCTTTGGAGAATATTGAAGCAGCTGTATTAACATCAAGAGCTCAGATGAAAAGTCTGTCCTAAGCAAAGAAGGGAAATCCGAAATACGAGAAATGTATACACATTGACATTTGGCAACCAAGGCTGCACAATCGCAATAAAGCCTACTTGTGTCGCACTTATAATCATATATTATTGGACACTTTCTTTGAGTTGTAAAGGGTGCACGCCTGGTTGGTTAGGAAGGAGTGAAGTTTGTCATGCCTGATTGGTTAGGAAGGAGTGAAGTTTGTGATGTCTTAAGATGGGTGTAATCCTGAAACGCTTAACATGTTCTAATAAAAGAGTCAATTGAACATCTCATGACTTTACTGCGATTGTACAGCATTGGTTGCCAATTGTTAACATAAAAATGATCGCAGGCCTCAGACGGGATTTTATGTCCTGTATATCAATGTATACGCAGTTGCGAATATGGACAACCATCAGCTCTGTAATGGAATGAGGACAATGAATTTTTGTGTCAAGTGACTTTCAAGTATAATGTCTCCCCTGAACGGGACTATACATAATCGATGTACGAGTACGGTTGACGACATATTTAAGTTTGGGCCTGGCCGTGAGTCCTGCTCGGGTAGCCTAATGGTAAGGCGATCGTATGCGATAAGCGGGAAATCCGGGTTCGAGTCCCGGTCCGACACAAGTTGTCATTGACATCATTCCATTATACACCTGATGGTTGTCCATATTCGTAATTGCGAATACATTTCATGTATTTCATACGGCTGTAGTCGCCCCAGTGCCTGCATGCATGCCCGAAGGAACAATGCACCGTAATTCGGGATAACACAGGCACTACAATGTCGCATCGGACAGCTGAGAGATGAACTTGCAGGCAGTACTACAGAAACAGAAGAAGAGATGGGAGACATGATACTGCGAGAAGAATTTGACAGACTACTAGAAGACCTAAGTCGAGACAAGACCCAGGGAGTAAACGACAATCCCTAGAACCACTGACAGCCTTTGGAGAGCCAGCCATAACAAAGCTCTTCCACCTGGTGAACAAGACGTATGAGACAGCCTAAATACCCTCGGACTTCAAGAAGAATATAATAAATCCAATTCCAAAGAAAGCAGGCGCTGACAGGTGTGAATATTGCCGAACCATCAGTTTAATACGTCATGGTTGCAAACTGATAACACGAATTCTTTACAGAAGAATGGAAAAACTGATAGAAGCCGACCTTGGGGAAGATTAGGTTGGATTCAGGAGAAATGTAGCAACACGTGAGGCAATACTGACGCTACGACTTCCCTTAGAAGATAGGTTGAGGAAAGGCAAACCAACGTGTATCGCAATTGTAGCCTTAAAGAAAGTTTTGACAATTTTGAATGGAATAATCTATTTAAAATTCTGTGGGTGACAGGGGTAAAATATAGGGAGCGAAAGGCTATTTGCAACCTGTACAGAAACCAGACGGCGGTTATAGGAGTCGAGGGGCATGAAAAGGAAGCCTTGGTTAACAAGAGTGAAACAAGGTTGTAACCTACTCCCGACGATCTGTACATTGAGCAAAGAAAAATTTGGAGTAGGAACTAAAGTCCAGGAAGAAGAAGTGAAAACTTCGAGATTTGCCGATGACATTGTAATTCTGTCAAAGACAGCAAAGAACGTGGAAGAGCAACTGAACGGAATGGACAGTGTCTTAAAAGGAGGATGTAAAATGAACATCAACAAACGCAAAACAAGGATAATAAATGTAGTCGAACTAAATCAGGTGATGCTGAGGGAATTAGATTAGAAAACGAGACACTTGCTCTTTGAGCAGCAAGGTAATTAATGATGGCCGAAGTAGAAAGGATATAAAATGCAGTCTGGCAATGACAAGAAAAGCATTTCTGAAGAAGAGAAATTTGTTAACATCGAATATAGATTTCAGAGTCAGAAAATGTTTTCTAAAAGTATATGTATGCAGTGTAGCCGTGTATGGAAGTGAAACGTGGTCGATAATAATTTAGAAAAGAAGAGAATAGAAGCTTTTGGAATGTGGTGCTACGGAAGAATGCTGAAAATTAGATGGGTAGATCACGCAACTAATGACGAGGTACTGATTAGAATTAGGGAGAAAAGGAGAAAAGAAATTTGTGGCACAACCTGACTAGAAGAAGGCATTCGTTCATAGGACACATTCTGAGATAACAATGGGTCACCAATTTAGTACTGGATGGACTTGTGGGGGCTACAAACCCTAGAGGGAGACAAACAGACGAATACGGTAAGCATTTCAGAAGGTTATAGGTTGCAGTAGTTGCAGTTGTTGGAGATGAAGAGGCTTGCACTGGATAGGGTAGCATGGCGATCTGCGTCAAACAAGTCTTCAGACTGAAAACCTCAACAACAGCAACAACATATTCCTAGTAACTTACCCACGCCCTGATTTCATATTATTATTAGACATATTCCTTCATTATTCCTATTTTATTTTGCATTTATAGCCCCACACTCACCTGATCAGAAGGCCTGTTCATCCTGGCACCGAACTTAACTAATCGTCTTTGTATCTAATCCACTCCTTTTTGAAATTCTCTTACCTATGTACTCGGTTAGACATCTCACAGAAGACTAGTTTTGTTTTTCCTAATGACAAATTGTCCTGAGCAGTTGCTACCTGCGCCACTGCGTGCGGGTCTATTTTACCTCCGGAATACTATACCGAGGAGGACACTATCCTCATTAAGCCATTCAGTAGAGCTGCATACCCTCGAGAAAAATAACAGCTGTGCCTCTCCCTTGCTTTCAGCCATTCGCAGTACAAACGTCGAAATGCCGTATTGGTGTATTGTGCGTGGTAGCAACCATGGTGCAGCTGTTTATATGAGGCACACGGGTATCTCCATCATTTCAAGGCTGATGCTTCATGAAGGGAAAGAAGGGGGGGAGGTTAAGAAGTTGACATTCTAAATATTGGCCTTCATTTTGTTGAGGGGGGAGGGGGGGAGAAAAGAGTTGTTCTTCAGACTGTCACAGTGGCTTGAAGGGAAGGGTTACTTTGTAGTGGAACTACTACTGTTAATTAGTATCTAGCCAATATTGGACAAATTCTATTAGGTCCGTCATTTGAACTCATCCTTGTGACACAGATCGCTTAAGAAATATTATTGAAATGACAGGTTTCGTTTTGACACACGTCCTTTCTGTACAAAGATTCTAGTTCAGTGATGCAGTATTCAAGTTCTATCCCACTAACGCCATTCAAATAGTGTATATAAAAAACAAGAGTTACGATTTCTGTACCCATTGTTTCCCTCAGTATCAACGTATTCAGCAAGTAACGCAACACTTTTTTTCTCAGACAAATTCGGTTAAAAAAACACGAAATTTGTTGTAGGATATCGTGGAATATTCACACTTCAGCTCCTGTAGTTTCATGAAGTTGCGACTTGTGACAGCGCTATACTTAGCCTTCAAAATGGCGTCTGTAACGGAGGTGAATTCCAAGCAGAGAGATGTTAAGCAGTTTCTCTTTGCGGAAAGCAGATAATCGCAGATATTCATAGGCGTTTGGAGAATGTTTGCGGAGATCTGCCAATGAACAATATCACGGTGAGTCGTTGTGCGAGGCGTCTGTCATTAACGCAACAATGTCGTGCAAACCCGTCCGATCTCTCGCATGCCGGCCGGCCGCATGCAGCTGTGACTTCTGTAATGCCGGAACGTGCGGACTCTCTCATTACGGGTCATCGGTAGATCCCAACCAAACACCTCCCGACTCAACTTGGCGTCTCTATTGGTAGTGCTGACACACGTTCACCAGTTGTGGACGCTGGGTTCCCTGCCGCCTAACAGACCGTAAAGAGCAACTAAGGACCATCTGTGCGGAATTGCTTGGACGTTACGAGGCTGATCGTGACAATTTTATATCGAACATCGTCACAAGCGGTTAAACATGGGTTCGTCGCTTCGAACCGGAAAGGAAACGGTAATCCATGGAGTGGGGCCATATCACTGTTACTCCGAAGAAAAAGTTCAAAGACGGACCCTCAGCCAGTAAAATTATGACGACGACCTGCTCGGACTCCGAAGGGCTTATTCTGCTTGATATCCTCCCCCATGGTGCAACGATGAACTCTGACGTGTGTTGTGTTATCTTCAAGAAATTGTAGAACGACTTCATCGTGTTCGTCGAACAAAAATGCAAACGAATTCTCCTTCTCCATGAAAATACAAGCCATCACACAAGTATGCGTACCCGAGAGGAGCTCACAAAAATTCATTGACTGTTCTTCCTCATCAACCCTACAGGTCGTATCTCGAACTTTCCTACTTCAATATATTTGGACCAATGAAGGATGCACTCAGCGGGAAGCAATACATGGATGATGGCGTGGTTCTTGATGCAGCAAGAAGTTCGCTCTGTCGTTGGCCAGAAAAATTGTACCATCCAAAGATACAGGTCCTCCCAGTTGAGGGGGGTTAGGGCGTCACACTGAACGGATATTACGTTGAAAAATAGGATTTTCTAGCCAAAAGAGTGGGGAGTAATATGTTGTATTGGAATACTGTATACAACCAACTTGCTTTCAGAAAAAGATGTGTCGCAGTACTTATTCATCGCCCCTAATAACAAGGTCAGGTTGGTTAGTGTTAGGAGTCCAGGCCAGTGACCCATCCAGATTGTTGCTTCTGCAGCTATGGGAAAGGCTGCTGCTCCGCTTCAAAAGCCATATGTTAGTCTGGCCTCTCCATACTTGCCCTCTGTTACGTCGCACTTACGGCGCGGTTATATGTGTTATTCAGGCATGCAAGCTACTCCAGCTCGCGAAGGTCCATGGTTCGTACACTGCTGACCATTAAAATTGCTACACCACGAAGATGACGTGCTACAGACGCGAAATTTAACCGACAGGTAGAAGATTACGCGATATGCAAATGATTAGATTTTCAGAGCATTCACACAAGGTTGGCGCCAGTGGCGACACCTACAACGTGCTGACATGAGGAAAGTTTACAACCGATTTCTCACACACAAACAGCAGTTTGTAACCTCCCCCTCACTTATCGACCTTAATGACAGTGAAAAATTAAACCGCGTGTACCTAATGGAAATTTGGGAAAAGCAATCGTCACCAAAGTCAATTTCTCGGTAAAGAGGGAGGGAAGGGTTACATCCAAATGAAAGGAAAAATGCAAATGAAACTGGTGGAAATTACTTTTGAAAAGGGGTAAAGTTAATAAAGAAAGTAAATGTGCGGCCGTTACGTTAACAATTAACTAGCGGTAATTAGATATTTGAGATTTGGGGGAAATTACGGTCGCCAGTCCTAAGGACAATTACTATAGTAACTGAAAAAGAAAGGTTATTACACATATAATTAGCACTAGAAGCGTGGCAACTGAAGGTTGACACGTGTAGTGTGAAAACTGAAAGTTTGTCAGAAGTAATAAATTTCGCTACACTCTGACTTAATTTAGCAAAAGAATGAATAGAACCGGAAAATCGAAAGTTAATTAAGTGACTGACGTTAATAGTGAGCTTTCTTTCTGAAGCACATCGAAATTCAGTAAAATACGGTTAGTCTTGGACTACCTCAACAATCATTTCAAAAGCTACTTGAATCTACGCAATTTAGAAATAATAGATTTAACTTTGAACTTGAATTAAATGATTCTGAACAATTAACAATAGTAAAATTTAGTACGTACCAAGTTGAGCTGCAGTCACAGGAAACTAAAATACGGTAACAAAACTCGCACTCTTGATTTGTGCTTGTGCAATCTAAATATTGTAGCCAGCTATGAATACCTTAACTGAACTTTGAAATTAAAGCAGTGAAATCGAACGATGCTGGCGTTTGAATTTCAACGACACTCGGGGTCATTTCGGAAAAGGAAGGGACCCTGCTTGGTAATGCAATTGGGACAATGAGCAACAAACGTTCATGCTAAGTTGCTGTAATTTTGTGATGCAACAATTTTAAAAGTTTGAAAAGCTGAGGTCTGCTATACAGTTCTAAAACTTTATGTGCTTCCAGTCTTCCTTGTTGGTTGATTGAAGGTTTGAAGCCGTCGATCGAGGAGGTGGCGACAGTCACTCATTGTCGGCCGTCGCTGTTGCAGAAGCTGGATGTTGGCACGCCTTCTTCTCGACACGGTCACCAGGCAAAACGGGCTCTTGATGTGCGCCAGCTAATGCTTCCCGTCCGCGACACCGTGTCAGAAACTATCATAGCAAGTCGAGCACAATTACATGCTGCCCAACCCCGAAAGCGCGGCAAATCGCGGGAGCGTCACACAACACACCTGCTCCACTGCACCACCCCAGCCAGACCCTCTCTGCTCTGCCTGCGCTCCACGCGGCAGAGTTGACACTACCAAAGATCCTAAACACTTTGGTTCTCCACACGACCTATCGATGTAATGGTTCAACAGCATAGTTTTCCCTAGGCCAGACCCAGCGTATAAATACAAATAATATTCACAAAACAAACCAACATAAATGCATAAATTTATATACAAATAGTAAAACAATTACAATATATAAAGAGAGAGAAATGTCACATCTTCAGGTGACAAAATAAGGAAAAAAATTTGCAGTGCAATAGATGGAAATAGGAGGATATGCATTTCCGGCGTTACACATGCCCCACATTGTCTGAGGATGTTCGTGTAACCTAAATAGACTCAGAAAATGTCCCAAAAAGGAAAAAAACAGCGGAAATGCATATGCTCAAAACATCAAGAAAATTTAGCATTAGGCTAATTAACCATAAACCAATTTTTAGACCATAATAATTGAGTGGAGACATTCCTAATCTTATTCCACTCTGTCATCTTGCACAAAATAAAACAGGTTGACAACATATTAAAATTCATAGAAAACATAGAAAATGGTTTAGCTATTCCAAAATTGTCAAAATTCGTAACACTAACAAGAAATGGAATACTACACTCCTGGAAATGGAAAAAAGAACACATTGACACCGGTGTGTCAGACCCACCATACTTGCTCCGGACACTACGAGAGGGCTGTAAAAACAATGATCACACGCACGGCACAGCGGACACACCAGGAACCGCGGTGTTGGCCGTCGAATGGCGCTAGCTGCGCAGCATTTGTGCGCCGCCGCCGTCAGTGTCAGCCAGTTTGCCGTGGCATACGGACCTCCAACGCAGTCTTTAACACTGGTAGCATGCCGCGACAGCGTGGACGTGAACCGTATGTGCAGTTGACGGACTTTGAGCGAGGGCGTATAGTGGGCATGCGGGAGGCCGGGTGGACGTACCGCCGAATTGCTCAACACGTGGGGCGTGAGGTCTCCACAGTACATCGATGTTGTCGCCAGTGGTCGGCGGAAGGTGCACGTGCCCGTCGACCTGGGACCGGACCGCAGCGACGCACGGATGCACGCCAAGACCGTAGGATCCTGCGCAGTGCCGTAGGGGACCGCACCGCCACTTCCCAGCAAATTAGGGACACTGTTGCTCCTGGGGTATCGGCGAGGACCATTCGCAACCGTCTCCATGAAGCTGGGCTACGGTCCCGCACACCGTTAGGCCGTCTTCCGCTCACGCCCCAACATCGTGCAGCCCGCCTCCAGTGGTGTCGCACAGGCGTGAATGGAGGGACGAATGGAGACGTGTCGTCTTCAGCGATGAGAGTCGCTTCTGCCTTGGTGCCAATGATGGTCGTATGCGTGTTTGGCGCCGTGCAGGTGAGCGCCACAATCAGGACTGCATACGACCGAGGCAAACAGGGCCAACACCCGGCATCATGGTGTGGGGAGCGATCTCCTACACTGGCCGTACACCACTGGTGATCGTCGAGGGGACACTGAGTAGTGCACGGTGCATCCAAACCGTCATCGAACCCATCGTTCTACCATTCCTAGACCGGCAAGGGAACTTGCTGTTCCAAAAGGACAATGCACGTCCGCATGTATCCCGTGCCACCCAACGTGCTCTAGAAGGTGTAAGTCAACTACCCTGGCCAGCAAGATCTCCTCCGGATCTGTCCCCCATTGAGCATGTTTGGGACTGGATGAAGCGTCGTCTCACGCGGTCTGCACGTCCAGCACGAACGCTGGTCCAACTGAGGCGCCAGGTGGAAATGGCATGGCAAGCCGTTCCACAGGACTACATCCAGCAACTCTACGATCGTCTCCATGGGAGAATAGCAGCCTGCATTGCTGCGAAAGGTGGATATACACTGTACTAGTGCCGACATTGTGCATGCTCTGTTGCCTGTGTCTATGTGCCTGTGGTTCTGTCAGTGTGATCATGTGATGTATCTGACCCCAGGAATGTGTCAATAAAGTTTCCCCTTCCTGGGACAATGAATTCACGGTGCTCTTATTTCAATTTCCAGGAGTGTATTTACAAAATTAATCAGAGTACATGGACATAAAAACAGGTAGATCAAAATACGCAAATTAATTATTAATTACATATTATACACATTTTTATGTAACCTTTTCATAATTAATATTCTCGTCATGAGAGTCCAATTAACGCTAAACGAGAAAATAATATTCAGTAGATCGAAATAACCGTAAATATTGACAACAGAATTCTTTCACATCAGCTGTGCGGGAAGAAGAACAACTCCGCCTTCCGTACCCGCAAGTACAAATAATGCCGACAGCGGCACAAGAGCCGACAGCGGCTCCGCCTCGCCAGTATTGTTGCGCCCGTCTGTGCGGCACGCTTGATCTCATTCGCCCTTGTAACGGCATTTCCAGAACGTCCGTTTCACTGAATTCTTTCGGAAAACTCACTCCCGAGTAATCTCAAGGAGTCCGTTAACACTATCACAGTGGATAACTCAACACTGTCCATCATCATACGCATGTACCAGCCTGAAACTTAAAACTGCGTCTAAGTACATCGGCAATGACTAGTAAATCACATATTCATGAAATCTTACAGCTAGTTTCAAAATCATATTTACATTCCTTAATCTGCTGTGACTCAGCTGAAAACTTAAACTAGCAGCTTGGATTTTTCAATTGATTATTAATCAATTCCTCTTAAATCATTTAGTCAAAATCAATTACTTATTAATTACAACTTCTTTAATGTCCTCTTGGTCAGGCAAAAGCATGGCAATCTAGCAAATCGTTTAAATCTTACACTCTATATTTACATACTGTACAAATTACCCATTGTGTGGTATTAATCGATCCTAGGTTGGTACAATTTCAAGTCTACAATATTCCGTATACCTAATAGTTTTCCAGAGCTTGGATACTCTAAGCAATAAGCATTTGTGTGAGGCATACCAATGACTTTATATGGTCCATTATAAACAAACTTAAATTTAGAGATTTCATTGTCTATCTCGCTCGATTTCTCATGAGCTTTTATAAGTACTAAGTCTCCGATTGCAAAATTAGCGAAACGCGCTTTAGCGTCATGACGACGTATGCGAGCATCGGCTTTTAGCTCCATTACTTCTCGCAAACGATCTTTTTTTCACACCAATACTAATGTCAATCCGTGGAGGGAATTTGATTATCTCTTCCACTAAACTTTCCAATTCACTTTCTACACTATTGTCAATGCCGAGATTCCTCACATTACAGTAGTTCAAATTCATACCTACGTCAATACCATCCGGCCAGTTAACAATGTGTATAGGCTGGTATTGCCTATGCACACCGTCTCCTGCCTCGTCAAAACTAACTACTATTGTTTTATTTTGTGACGTACATGTCAAAGTTTTGCTTTCGCAATTAATCACTGTACGGTACTTTAATAGCCAATCCAACCCGATAATTACTTCCGTAGTTAAGTCTGGCACGACGACAAACTCTTGTTCAAATCGTGCCCCACAAATCTCGAAGTTGACAAAAATCGTGACCGGTTTACTGGCCTTCCCAGTAGCACCGATAATTTTCACTCCTGTTACTGGCGTAACTATGATGCCAGGTCTGTCTTTCAGTAACTCTAATATTTTCCCAGATACAGCACTCAATTCTGCACCGGTGTCAATCAACACGTTTAGTTGTAGGTCGTGCATATTAACAGACACTACTATCTGCCTACACTTGTCTTCGACTATTTCTTTATTTCCCCACAATAAATCCTCGTCTATATCGAGGTCATTCCAGAAAAAACCATCCGGCTTTGATTCTAAAACCGGCTTATCTGGCGGCTTTTTCAGCCTCTGTTCACATACAGTTTTAATTTCAACACGTTTGTCCTGAGGATTAGTCTGTAGCTTCGCCTCCAATACCGAAACCTTTTCCTGTAACTCGTCAACTAGTGAGTGTTGCTTTGCTATCAATTCACTAGTTGTCACCTTCGCTGATTCCTCTTTGGTCAGATTGATCTCATCTGCCAATGTACCTGTAGGAATGTGCCCAGTAGTATTTGCAATTACTTCCTCTGGATCTGCGCAACCCACATTGCTATCGTCTGACCGTATAATGTCAGCTCTAACCTCATACACGCTGTAATCTACGTGCTTTTCTACCAGTCGTGTCCGGCTATCACTAAAATTTTCGTAATCTTTCTCCTTAATACTCTCGCAATGTTTAAACTGGAGGTTTGCGTCGGATGGGTCGGCTACAACTTTCGGTAAGGTCTGCCGGTTAGGGCCAGAACTTTCCGTTACTACTTCAACATCTAACTCCTGCGGGACGAAACACGACGAATCTTGCTCGTGCTCCC
Organism: Schistocerca serialis cubense; assembly: GCF_023864345.2. Classification (NCBI taxonomy): domain Eukaryota; kingdom Metazoa; phylum Arthropoda; class Insecta; order Orthoptera; family Acrididae; genus Schistocerca; species Schistocerca serialis. Next base: position 205,867,979 of record NC_064641.1, read on the forward strand.
CATTAACATCAACTGTTTCTGGTAAAGTCTGCCGGTTAGGGCCAGAACTTTCTGTCACTTCACAAATACTATCTTCCTGCGGGACGAGACGCGGAAAATCCTGCACGCGCTCCCCATAAACACTTCTCCCATACAGGCCCCTATAATCTCTTAGTTCGTCGTATAAGCGACCGAACTGCCTTAACCAGACCTCATCCCTCTCTGCATCCCCTCGCTCGATGACGGACGGTTTATCCGACATCTGATCTTCTCTCAACACTTGCGAATCATTCTTAAACTCAATATCCAGTTCCGCTGTGGGTATTACAGCTGCCACTTTATAATCGATTTCCGGAACACTACTTAAATTGTTCTCACTGACAGTGAATGTACCTTCCACTGCCGTGTATACAGCTGATCTACTACTTGTGGGCGCACTCCTTTCTCTTAACACTGGCACACTCTCCCGCCGTTGATTATTTCATACGGAATTTTCATAACGACGACACCTTGGTTTTCTCTTGTTATTGGGCCTCCAAATTTTGTCCACGCTCGGTCGGCCCCTCACCGGCGCGGCTAATGGTTTCCCTGTCTCGTCCCAGCAGATACGCTCCCCGGATGCTGCTGAGGCGGCTGATCACACCCTCTGGCGTTATTACTATTCTGCGAAGCCCGTATCACGCTTGTATGATACTGGTTTCCGTAATTTCTGTTATTATTTGCATTGTACCGATTGTCATTACGGCCCGAACCACTGTTGTTATTGCTGCCAAGATTGCGGTATGCATTATTCCCATAGTTATCGTTGTTGTGGTTGCTGTGGTACCCGTTGTTGTTACCACGGCCTCTACCACTGTCGCGATTATTGCGCCAATAGTCCTCGTCCTCAACTCTTTCCAGGAAATCATTGATTGTCCTGTAATTGCTTCCTACGTAGCGTTTTGTATCATCTGGAAGCTTCTTGTAGAGTTCCCTGACTATTTCGGATTCCGTGCGGCGATCACGCAAATATTCCAACTTGCGGATCCAGCCCTCACAAAACTCCTTCATCGAGCCGCGCGAATTCGCATCGAAAGGCCTCGATACGACAAATTCGCGCCAGACACTTTGCTGTTTTTGCTCTGACCAGTATTCAGCCAGAAACAAATTCTTAAACTCGGCAACAGTCAGGTTCGTAATGTTGAGGTTTAAGCCCCAACGCTTGGCATCACCAGTCAACACATCAATAACCGCATTAATTTTTCTCTCATTAGTCCACGATCTGGGTAAAACTCTTTCACAATTTTTAATGAAATCCGTCGCGTGTATACCGCCTTTTTTCAAGGGGTCGAACCGCTCCTCTTTCGTCAACAATTCCGAACTATGTGCACAGATTGGCACATAGCTCTGTTTTTCGTCAAGTTTCTTTTCTAATTCCGACACTCTCGTAATTACTTGGCAAGTGGTTGTCGCAAGCGTTTCTACTTCCCTTTTTTTCTCTTCGCATGTATTAGCCTGCTTTGTCACTTTGGTATCTACTTCGGATACTAAAGCCTTTAAAGATACCACCTTCTTTTGATCCTCTTTTTTCACTAATTGAATTTGTTCCGTCACCTTATTCTCGATGATCGGAGCAACTGCTTTTCCTACACTTTTCTCGATTCTGCTAATTTCGGAATAAAAACGAGTATTTATGCTCGCAATTTCCGCCTGAACGCCTATCATTTCCTGTTTAAGATTAACGATTTGGGTATTAATCACAACAATATCTTATTTGATTTTATCAACTTTTCTGTTAACAACTCCAACATTGTTGTTAACAACATTAATAGCTTAGTTCTGATTGTCTAGCTTTCGTTCAATTTTTTCAGACTGAGCTTCTTGCTTGGCAGCCTGAGCTTCTTGCTTGGCAGCCTGAGCTTCTTGCTTGGCAGACAGAGCTTTAATTTCTGCGGATTGACTCTTGATTTCGTTAATCAAAACATTCAATAAATTAGTTAAATTCCCGGAAACTACCGGTTTTACTTCCGTAGCGGCTTCCTCTTTAATTGTCCCCCCGTATCCGTCATCAAGAGATTCAGATTTGATTTTCACTTCCGATTCCGAAACATTTTCTAAAGTTTGGAATTCCATTTCTGCTCTTTGTTGCGTTACGGCTTGCCCCAGTCTACCAAATTTTGGCAATTTTCAATATAAATGCCAATTCTCAAATCTAATTAGGATTCCTCACACTAATATTCTCGCTGACGTATCGACCATTTCGTAACCAGTACTTTGTTACGAGATTTGCACAATGCAAAATTCGTGTCCAGAACAACCTCAAATCTGAAGATTGTCCTGTCACTAGGTCGCCACGTGTAACCTCCCCCTCACTTATCGACCTTAATGACAGTGAAAAATTAAACCGCGTGTACCTAATGGAAATTTGGGAAAAGCAATCGTCATCAAAGTCAATTTCTCGGTAAAGAGGGAGGGAAGGGTTACATCCAAATGAAAGGAAAAATGCAAATGAAACTGGTGGAAATTAATTTTGAAAAGGGATAAAGTTAATAAAGAAAGTAAATGTGCGGCCGTTACGTTAACAATTAACTAGCGGTAATTAGATATTTGAGATTTGGGGGAACTTACGGTCGCCAGTCCTAAGGACAATTACTATAGTAACTGAAAAAGAATGGTTATTACACATATAATTAGCACTAGAAGCGTGGCAACTGAAGGTTGACACGTGTAGTGTGAAAACTGAAAGTTTGTCAGAAGTAATAAATTTCGCTACACTCTGACTTAATTTAGCAAAAGAATGAATAAAAAATCGAAAGTTAATTAAGTGACTGACGTTAATAGTGAGCTTTCTTTCTGAAGCACATCGAAATTCAGTAGTCTTGGACTACCTCAACAATCATTTCAAAAGCTACTTGAATCTACGCAATTTAGAAATAATAGATTTAACTTTGAACTTGAATTAAATGATTTTGAACAATTAACAATAGTAAAATTTAGTACGTACCAAGTTGAGCTGCAGTCACAGGAAACTAAAATACGGTAACAAAGCTCGCACTCTTGATTTGTGCTTGTGCAATCTAAATATTGTAGCCAGCTATGAATACCTTAACTGAACTTTGAAATTAAAGCAGTGAAATCGAATGATGCTGGCGTTTGAATTTCAACGACACTCGGGGTCATTTCGGAAAAGGAAGGGACCCTGCTTGGTAATGCAATTGGGACAATGAGCAACAAACGTTCATGCTAAGTTGCTGTAATTTTGTGATGCAACAATTTTAAAAGTTTGAAAAGCTGAGGTCTGCTATACAGTTCTAAAACTTTATGTGCTTCCAGTCTTCCTTGTTGGTTGATTGAAGGTTTGAAGCCGTCGATCGAGGAGGTGGCGACAGTCACTCATTGTCGGCCGTCGCTGTTGCAGAAGCTGGATGTTGGCGCGCCTTCTTCTAGACACGGTCACCAGGCGAAACGGGCTCTTGAAGTGCGCCAGCTAATGATTCCCGTCCGCGACACTGTGTCAGAAACTATCATAGCAAGTCGAGCACAATTACATGCTGCCCAACCCCGAAAGCGCGGCAACTCGCGGGAGCGTCACACAACACACCTGCTCCACTGCACCACCCCAGCCAGACCCTCTCTGCTCTGCCCGCGCTCCACGCGGCAGAGTTGACACTACCAAAGATCCTAAACACTTTGGTTCTCCACACGACCTATCGATGTAATGGTTCGATAGCATAGTTTTCCCGAGGCCAGACCCAGCGTATAAATACAAATAATATTCACAAAACAAACCAACATAAATGCATAAATATATATACAAATAGTAAAACAATTACAATATATAAGGAGACAGAAATGCAACATCTTCAGGTGACAAAATAAGGAACAAAATTTGCAGTGCAATAGATGGAAATAGGAGGATATGCATTTCCGGCGTTACAAGTTGACCGGCGTTGCCTGGTGAAACGTTGTTGTGATGCCTCGTGTAAGGAGAAATGCGTACCATCACATTTCCGACTTTGGTAAAGGTCGGATTGTAGCCTATCGCGATTGCAGTTTATCGTATCGCGACATTGCTGCTCGCGTTGGTCGAGATCCAATTACTGTTAGCAGAATATGAAATCGGTGGGTTCAGGAGGGTAATACGGAACGCCGTGCTGGATCCCAACGGCCTCGTACCACTAGCAGTCGAGATGACAGGCATCTTATCCGCATGGTCGTAACGGATCGTACAGCCACGTCTCGATCCCTGAGTCAACAGATGGGGACGTTTGCAAGACAACAACCATCTGCACCAACAGTTCGACGACGTTTGCAGCAGCATGGACTGTCAACTCGGAGACCATGGCTGCGGTTACCCTTGACGCTGCATCACAGACAGGGGCGCTTGCGATGGTGTACTCAACGACGCACCTGGGTGCACAAATGGCAAAACGTCATTTTTTCGGATGAATCCAGGTTCTGTTTAGAGCATCATGATGGTTGCATCCGTGTTTGACGACATCGCGGTGAACGCACATTGGAAGCGTGTAATCGTCATCGCCATACTGGCGTATCACCCGGCGTGATGGTATGGGGTGCCATTGGTTACATGTCTCGGTCACCCCTTGTTCGCATTGACGGCACTTTGAACAGTGGACGTTACATTTCAGATGTGTTACGACCCGTGGCTCTACCCTTCATTCGATCCCTGCAAAACCCTAAAATTCAGCAGGATAATGCACGACCGCATTGTACAGGTCCTGTACGGGCCTTTCTGGATACAGAAAATGTTCGACTGGTGCCCTGGCCAGCACAATCTCCAAATCTCCCACCAATTGAAAACGTCTGGTCAATGGTAGCCGAGCAACTGGCTCGTCACAATACGCCAGTCACTACTCTTGATGAACTGTGGTATCGTGCTGAAGCTCTACCTGTACACGCCATCCAAGCTCTCTTTGACCCAATGCCCAGGCGTATCAAGGCCGTTATTACGGCCAGATGCGGTTGCTCTGGGTACTGATTTCTTAGGATCTATGCACCCAAATTGCGTGAAAATGTAATCACATGTCAGGTCTAGTTTAATATATTTGTCCAATGAATACCCGTTTATCATCTGCATTTCTTCTTGGTGTAACAACTTTAATGGCCAGTAGTGTAGTAGCCTGGTGAATAATGCGTGACACGAAATAAGTTCCTATACGAAACAGCGGTGTAAAATTATATGAAACACATTACAGTGTTTTCACAGAAAGCACCAGATGTGAATGCTAATGCAAGCGTCTTGGAATGTCAGAGGAAAAATGAACTTTCGAGTGGACCTCAGAGGTGGCACTGCCGCCGAGGTTTTTTTCTTGCTGCTGGGCAGCATACTCTCTGCGGCCGACGGCTGCAATTCCACCTCGCTCTCTGCCCACAACCACCCAACCCACGTCGCCGCCAATTTCACGCAGCCTGGCGGAAATATTGTAACGAATCGGCTCACACATTGGTGGCAGCGGCGGCGGCCGTTCCGAGCCGATGACTTGATTTGCTGGCGCGCGGCCCGCCTGCCGGCCAGTGTAAATCCACGCCACGCACCTGTGACACCCGCGCCGCCCGCACACTACCGAACTGGCGCCCACCTGGCGCCATTGGAAATGTCAGGCGAAGCGGCAGTGGCGTACTCTCGCAATGCACCCATAAATCTCTGCCGCGTCTCTGCCTGGCCTGCCTACACGGCTCGGCTTTACTCGTCGCGGAGAGCGCGAATCCTGACTGCGTTAAACGTTATAGCGTTAGTTACTGACTTCGAAGTATGGCTCATATCCAATGTTTTGCCACCTCATGAATTTTTCGGTGTGAAGCTCTATGCCATTCTACATCCACATTTATACTCCGCAAGCCAACTCACGCTGTATGGTGGAGCGTACCGGTATCACTTTTATTTCCCGCCTTCCCTGTTCCATTCGTGGATAGTGGGGTTGGGGGGTAGGAGGGTGGGGAAGGAACGACTGTCGATAAACCTTCGTATTGAAAGTTGTCTCTCATAGCTGCACATTTGCAATTTCCAAGCATTCGGTTCTTCCATGTCGACTGCCCGCGAGCAACTTTTACTCTTGAATGAGATTTTCACTCTGCAGCGGAGTGTGCGCTGATATGAAACTTCCTGGCAGATTAAAACTGTGTGCCGGACCGAGACTCGAACTCGGGACCTTTGCCTTTAGCGGGCAAGTGCTGCACCAACTGAGCTAACCAAGCACGACTCAAGCCCCGTCCTCACAGCTTTACTTCCGCCAGTACCTCGCCTCCTACCTTCCAAACTTTCCTGTTTGCAAGGTAGGAGGCGAGGTACTGGCGGAAGTAAAGCTGGGAGGACGGGGCGTGAGTCGTGCTTGGTTAGCTCAGTTGGTGGAGCACTTGCCCGCAAAAGGCAAAGGTCCCGAGTTCGAGTCTCGGTCCGGCACTCAGTTTTATCTGCCAGGAAGTTTCAACTTTTACTCTTATCTTTGGACCCATTGATCGACTTTCGTTACGGGCACTGCGACGTTAGTATATCTGCTGAGGTTCTTTGGCTCCTGAGCAGCGTAGCCAATGAGATGCCTAGCTGTGCAGCTGTTGGCCATGAGTTGCAGGTTTCGGAGAATGCTAACTGTGTCTTCTTCCAATTCCGTTTGTGAATGTGCCTCTGTATGGTGTGCTATTGAAAGTTGTTGCATTCACACATGCTGAGGGAGAGAGATTTGAATGTTGAAGCAGAGTGAGAACGACTGCCTAGGGCAATTTCTGTTCCGTTTGTGAACTGCAGTTATCTCGCGATTGGGTTTAGCAACTCGACATTTTATTCACCAAGTAGTGTCTTATATGATTTTCCAATGTACATCGAAGAACTGATGTAAATTGCTAAAGACAGCTGCGTTGCATGTAAGATTAATTGGTATGCACTCTGAAAATATTTAAAAATAATCTAAAGCTAGTGCAAATCTTATTTCAAAATCGTACCATTCCAACATGCTCTTAAATGGAGTGCAGTTTTTGTGAGATAATAGATATGAGTAACTGTAAGGCCTTGCACGAATACTTTTTGTGGAAGTAACTTAATCAAATATATTAATGACTAATATAGTTAATGTTTCACTCAGCATCAATTTTTATCATAGCTAACATTGAGAAATAAGTCATTGTTATGTCTTGAAAGGAGAATATAAGATGAACATCAACAAAAGCAAAACGAGGATAATGGAATGTAGTCGAATTAAGTCGGGTGAGGCTGAGGGAATTAGATTAGGAAATGAGACACTTAAAGTAGTAAAGGAGTTTTGCTATTTGGGGAGCAAAATAACTGATGATGGTCGAGGTAGAGAGGATATAAAATGTAGACTGGCAATGGCAAGGAAAGCGTTTCTGAAGAAGAGAAATTTGTTAACATCGAGTATAGATTTAAGTGTCAGGAAGCCATATCTGAAAGTATTTGTATGGAGTGTAGCCATGTATGGAAGTGAAACATGTACGATAAATAGTTTGGACAGCAAGAGAATAGAAGCTTTCGAAATGTGGTGCTACTGAAGAATGCTAAAGATTAGATGGGTAGATCACGTAACTAATGAGGAGGTATTGAATAGAATTGGGGAGAAGAGAAATTTGTGGACAACTTGACTAGAAGAAGGGATCGCTTGGTAGGACATGTTCTGAGACATCGAGGGATCACCAATTTAGCATTGGAGGGCAGCGTGGAGGGTAAAAATCGTAAAGGGAGAACAAGAAATGAATACACTAAGCAGATTCAGAAGAATGTAGGTTGCAGTAGGTACTGGGAGTTGAAGAAGCTTGCACAGGATAGAGTGGCATGGAGAGCTGCATCAAACCAGTCTCAGGACTGAAGACCACAACAACAACAAGTCATTCTTTGAATTATTAAGCTACTTTCATTTCATGCAAGTTAAGTTTGCCTCCAGATCTTGGCCATGACGAAGCATAAGCACTTTATATTTGAATACACAAGCACTGCTCTGTACTTGTTATTTAGAGCAAAACTGAAGCTTGTTAGGAAGATTAAATTTGGTTTCAGTTAACCAGTCGGCAGTATTTAATATTAATGGTATTAAGTACAGTGTGGTAAAGGGTCGCTGTGGAGTCCTGTATTAGTACAAAGTTGTTAAAAAGCCGCTGTGCAGTACTATGTTAGCTACCACTAACAGGTAAGCAGTGTGGCGACATGTAGGTTATAGCAATAGGTATGCAAAAGGACTGCAAGACGGAGCGGGCAGTACAGTGTCACCAAACCAGGGCGAGAACCATGTTATGAGTTAACTGATCGGGTTCGGAGCACTAGAGCAACAAATGCTCTCAGAGCAATGAAAATAACTGTACATTTTGAGACAGGTTCATTCGGAGCCGAGCAGTACTACCATGACGCCAGGACTAGGCTTCATGAGATGACTAGGCGCTGCCGTCGGCTCTCATGGGTTCACGACCGGGCCGGGGCAGCCGCCTTTCGCAGAGTGCATCCTGTGGGGCTTGGTGCCACAGCGCAGCAGATCTGCCTTGGAGGCAGTGGGTCATGTCTCATGCACGGTAATCTTCCCTTTTCACTGCGGATGACACATGGCATGCCTGGGTAGCCTGGATGTGGGCGGTCAAAGCAAAATTATTTTTCTGAAGCCAGAAGAAATGGTGCACGTCTCCCTACTTAGAGGAAACTGTAAGGATCAGTGGTTACAACGTGAGCACAATGTAATGTGCATGGGCATTATTCTTTTTGTGACTAGTCTGTGTCGTTTGTTTGATTTACGTGTCTCGCCATATGGTCAAATAATGGCGGAATCCGAGACAATACAGGGAGTCCAGGTAGCTCATGATTAGACATAAGCAACAAGTGTGGTAGTGTTGTCGACTAAGGATTGTTCTGTTCTTGTTATTTTAGGTTTGTAAAATAAGAGTAAGGAGAGTGGAATAGCGGTATCAGAGAAATTAGGTGAAATGGTTCAAATGGCTCTGAGCACTATGGAACTTAACAGCTGTGGTCATCAGTCCCCTAGAACTCAGAACTACTTAAACCTAACTAACCTAAGGACATCACACACATCCATGCCCGAGGCAGGATTCGAACCTGCGACCGTAGCAGTCGCGCGGTTCCGGACTGCGCGCCTAGAACCGCGAGACCACCGCGGCCGGAAAATTAGGTGAAACCGGCCTGGAAGCTGTTCAGTCATTAATGAGCTGGCATGGTTAAGAGCAGAAAATACATTTGCAAATAATGAGCTGACAGCGAGGAATGAGGAGCGCGGGTTATTAAACAATAGGGTCTAATAATACATCCAGCTATTGTGAACCTTCCTACTCCTTTTTCCGGTTGGTCATCCAAGAATGTTTTATCGTTTCTCGAAGATATCTTGTCATCTGTTGAGATAGGGGACGGCTGGACAAACTATTGTTGCTATGTTGCAAATCTACATCTACGTACATACTCCGCAATCCACCATACGGTGCGTGGCGGAGGGTACCTCGTACGACAACTAGCATCTTCTCTCCCTGTTCCACTCCCAAGCAGAACGAGGGTAAAATGACTGCCTATATGCCTCTGTACGAGCCCTAATCTCTCTTATCTTATCTTCGTGGTCTTTCCGCGAAATGTAAGTAGGTGGCAGTAAAATTGTACTGCAGTCAGCCTCAAATGCTGGTTCTCTAAATTTCCTCAGTAGCGATTCACGAAAAGAACTCCTCCTTTCCTCTAGAGACTCCCACCCGAGTTCCTGAAGAATTTCCGTAACACTCGCGTGATGATCAAACCGACCAGTAACAAATCTATCAGTCCGCCTCTGAATTGCTTCTATGTCCTCCCTCAATCCGACCTGATAGGGATCCCAAACGCTCGAGCAGTACTCAAGAATAGGTCGTATTAGTGTTTTATAGGCGGTCTCCTTTACAGATGAACCACATCTTCCCGAAATTCTACCAATGAACCGAAGACGACTATCCGCCTTCCCCACAACTGTCATTACACGCTTGTCCCACTTTATATCGCTCTGCAATGTTACGCACAAATATTTGATCGTCGTGACTGGCGCTACACTACTAATGGAGTATCCAAACATTACGGGATTCTTATGCCTATTCATCTGCATTAATTTACATTTATCTATATTTAGAGTTAGCTGCCATTCTTTACACTAATCACAAATCCTATCCAAGTCATCTTGTAACCTCCTACAGTCACTCAACGACGACACCTTCCCGTACACCACAGCATCATCAGCAAACAGCCGCACGTTGCTATCCACCCTATCCAAAAGATCATTTATGTATATAGATAACAACAGTGGACCTACCACACTTCCCTGGGGCACTCCAGATGGTACCCTCACCTCCGATGAACACTCACCATCGAGGACAACGTACTTGATTCTAATATTAAGAAGTCTTCGAGCGACTCACATATTTGGGAACCGAGTCAAACGCTTTCCGGAAGTCAAGGAATATGGCATCCGTCTGATACCCTTCATCCATGGTTCGCAAGATATCATGTGAAAAAAGGGCGAGTTGCGTTTCGCAGGAGCGATGTTTTCTAAAGCCGTGCTGATGCATGGGCAGCAACTTCTCTGTTTCAAGGAAATTCATTATATTCGAACTGAGAATACGTTCGAGAATCCTGCAACAAACCGATGTTAAGGCTATTGGTCTGTAATTTTGAGGATCCGTCCTTCTACCTTTCTTATATACAGACGTCACCTGCGCTTTTTTCCAGTCGCTCGGGACTTTACTTTGGGCAAGGGATTCGCAGTACTGCCATAGCGAGATTGTGCCTTTTAGGAGAAACGAAATCCTTTCTACGATGCAAGTAGGCACTAAACAAGGGAAGCTCGAGGACTATGGAGGAGACCGACATAACTGGCTACTGAGGCGCAAGAGATGACAGCAGCTGTAACGCACTCACCTCTCACAGTAGCTTGAACACCTCTGTAGATGTAGATATCTGTTCAAGGAAACTACGGTGAATTAGTCAAGAGTCTGGTGCTAATTCAGTGGCAAATTCAGTGTAGAACCTGCTTGGGAGAAAGTCATTCGAAGTGTCGGACTGTGGAGAGCGTTGCGCCTTGTACGACAAGGTGCTGACTCACAATCTCCCTCGCGCGAATGGTCCACGACTGAGGGGCGAGGCCCTTGTGTAAGAAGTTGGTTCTTTCTGAAAGTCCACTTGAAACTCCCCTCCCCCCCCCTTCCCGCCGAACCCCCACCCTACCCGGGACCACCCCCACCAGCACGCCCCGCCGCCCTTCGACACGCTTCCGCTCTAAAACTAAACTCATTATCAGGAGACGTGACAAAATTTGGAACTGATTTATCGGTAAGTTAGGAGTCCCAAGTTTTTCTGCGTCGCTTGCGTTGTGTGTCACGGATGGGTACCGGGGGAACACAATGGCGTAACTTTCTTCTAGGGACCGGCGACGGACGCTTCAAACCGTCGCAGACTTCGCGTACTCCGCCTCCACAGTTTGATGTGAACTTCTAGTGCATTGTCGACACTAAAGGCAGCGTTTTCACAAAGAAAATTAAGATTTGTTTTTGCATCAGGACATGATTAAATGTACTTTAAAAGGATCAAAACACAGTGATTAGGTTGTACAAGCTTTTAGGTGATTGAGAATTCATGTTAAGCATAATTATCAATAATCTCACGTGTGTGTGGTTTTTAGTGTTTGCTTAGCAGGGAGACGTTGAACTACATGGTGTCGTATTTCTGGGGACTGGAGTATGAAAGCTAGGAAATGAAAGAAATATAGTTTATTAAGACTGTGTGACAACACTGCCGACTGCTGTTTCTGTATTGTAGATCACCCAAAGTTGTTGGAAGGGGAGTCACATAAACCGAATCTTTCGCAACGCACACACACACACACACACACACACACACACACACACACACACACACACACAAACAGAAAGTCACCTACCATCATATCAGGCGATCTGGGAAGCCCTTAGCACGAATTCCCAACTTCCCGCCCCCCTCTCGTGTACGTCCGATCCACCTTTGCTGTAGCTCATGCTCGTACGTGCAGTTGCCAGTGCAGTGGTGCTCCCTCCTGTTAAGAAATGGAATTTTCGTCACGTTCTCGCAATTGTGGATAAAGACAAATCTCTTTGCACATTTGGTAATGAACCAGCGTGCGAACGGACTAGCTGTACTAAGGAGGCCCCTACCGGCAACCACATGAACCAGTACTTTCGAGTGGCACCAATGTGTGAAACTTTATGATAATGACTCATAAGTTAGAATCCACACCGAGTTTGTATCCTCACTCACACAGAACAGAGCAGGCCACTGCGAACCAAACTGCACGTCAGCCGGATGTGCTGTCTGCGTGCAAGACAAGGCTCGGTCTGTCTCGGCTTCGCTCAAATCTTCTCGGAAGTAATCCGTAGAGCGCGTCATTTCATTTAGCACTGCGGTGTAATATTATTTAGTCACCCCAAGTCTCTCCATTTAGGAAGATTCTTGGTGTTGGCACTGTTTGCCCTACGCTATTTGTTCGTGGTACGAAGGACATTTATAGCTCTAGTGCATATTTGCATAAAAACAGGCAGTCTAGTTATCACGAGCCTTTAAAAATGAGTGGGAATGAAAGAAGAGAGGGATGAGAATCCTCAGTATCTATAATGCAGTCACATAATCGACGGAAACTGCAAATTTGCTCTCAAACGACATTACAACACCATGCACAAAGAATTTAAAGATTCATTGTTCTGTACGTCAAGAAGCACTATGTGCTAAATTTGCAGTCATGGAGCACATGTCTCCATAATGAGGTGGTGCAAATATCTGAAGTCCCACGCGTTATTCCACACTCAGTTGCAACAGTTTTCGATGAAATTGAACGAATAGTACTCTAACATTCTATATCGTGTCCCCCTACCACTTGCGCGCAACGACGCTCTGAGCGTGTTTTTTAGGGAATTGACTAGTTTGAACCTGGGACCTGTTGCTGGTAAGGAGACGCCAGACCACAAATGACATGTAGAATTCAGAAGAGTTCAGTGAGACTAGCGATGATATAACCAAATACTTAATGATTTCAGTGTCAGCTCCACTGCACTGCCTGTAAAAGAATCTTAATACTAACTAAATTTAATGGAAGGGGTTCAAGGCTTTCCTATTCTTAGTTAGCTGGTAAAAATAACGTCGAAAAAGCAGTTAAGTTTACCATTGGAAATTTTATTCTACTCACAAAACATTGTTTATAAATTGCACTATTGATAAAAGGAAATGTTTTAATACAGGATGGTAAAAACCAACTGCGTTCAACAAAAATGTGAACGAATATTCCCTGAGTGGGTTTCCAAGTTCTACAATGGATCGAAGGATGACCTATGCCATATCACATTTATAATCTAGGTTTAAATTAAGTTTCACAAGAGAGAAAACTATCAAAATGGTCTACAGTGACCCTCAATTATCTTTAATTACTTATCTAACTCGTCGTAAATTACAGTGGCTAATGTGGCTTCTCAATAACTATATAACAGAAAAATCATCGCGTTTCAGATTTTTACTTCAAGTGGCAAATGTGAACATCATAAGCTTTAATTGACGATCGACACTAGTATTACGTAAAGGGGATGTAACAGATGAGACTTCTGCAGTTCTGAGTGACGCCTTATGCACTCAAAAATGCGGCATCGCGTGCGTTCATTACCTTGTCGGTGTTCGTTAGGGGGCGGAGGCCGGCGCAGCTCCGTCCAGCTCGCCCTCTCGGAAGCAACTCTCTCCTAACTTCTCCTTACTACAATTTACCGAAGTTGGTTTAGAAAAAAAACTATCTGGCTGTGTTTTCATCTGACCAATCAGGGTCTCAATGTTAACCTTAAGCTCCACCTACAAAAATTCTGTCTATCCAATGAGAAACGTTATACTTTTCGTGGTGGGGCAATGTTTTTAAAGTTTGCAACGTAACAGAGACGCGAAAAAGTCTCACGCTAAAACTTGCAGCTGGTGTGGTCCTTTTAGCGTTATCGCAAGATCTATACTGTTCTTCTGGAGGGTTCTATCTTTTAACATGGGCTGGGGGGTGGTCCTGATGTAACAGAGATGTGAAAATGTCACACGCTAAAAGCTTGCGGGTGGTGTGGCCCTTTTCGTGTTATCGTAAGATCTATATTGTTCTTCTGGAGGGCTCTAGCTTTTAACATGGGCTGGAGGGGGGCCCTAACATAACAGAGACGCGAAAAAGTCTCACGCTAAAAACTTGCTGGTGGTGTGGTCGTAGCGGTTAGCTGGCGACGTGGGTGTCTGTCCCTTATCGTAGGGCCTTCTCGCTTAACACGGTTCTGCTCTCGGCTTCTGTGCTCGTTTGTCCCCTCGGAACTGCGTCTGTCTCACGGTGGGAAGGTATGACATGTATTTAGGCATTCTTGTGTTAGTCTGTGGTATTCCATTTGCTCACTCGTTACTCGTATTACTTTGAATAATTTAATGTCACGATTTATTCGGAGCTATGTGACATACTACTGGATTTGCTTATCATGTCAGGGTTTTCATGGAAGGTGTTGGATTTGCCTGACACCTTACATATCACCACCCTTCGAACTTAATTTTTGTACTGAAGTTAGGCAATGGTTGAATCGTTGTCTAAGCCAGTCAAAAATTATTTCTTTATCTAAATTTTGTTGCCTACTGTTCAGCCACACTATTCTGGTTCCATGCCAGATTGTATTACTAATTTATATTTTTATATTCTTCCAAATTATTCTCAAAAATGACAAGAGAAGAATATTTTTATGCTATTATTAATTTTTAATTATTATCTTTCTTTATTTAAGTGTGAAGTTTGTTTTTTAAGAAGTTTGTTATCGAAAGTTAGGAGTCTTTCACATCGATTTTCTTAGAAATATATCTTTTTTATAAATGTAGTAATTAAGTAAAATCTATTCCTAACACATTTTCTAAATATCATGTACAAGTAAAATGTTTTTGTTTCTATACACTCATTTCAACATTGTTACACTAACAAATAAGAATTATTTCCAAGAATTGCTTTGACAAAGAAATATACATACACAAGTATTGAGATATTATCCTAACAAATGGTAAAAATGTTTAAAAAAAGGGAAAACATCCAACAAGATAATTTATTGTTCTTTGTTTTTATAAGAAGTATTATGACAGGTCCTTTGTATGCAGCGTAAAACTTATGTATTTTGTGTTTCTGTTTGCTGGAGAGATGGTGTGTTTTTACAAATACTTTCTGGCCTACTGAGAATGCTCTTTTAATTGCTGTTCTATCTCCTCTTTCTTTTCTTTTAATGGCTGCCTTTCTGATGTTGGAGAGTGCTGTTGCTATGACTTGTTTGTGCTGTCTACGTAGTACAATAGGAAATCAAACATTTTCTCTGGCTATGTTTGGGGCTTCAATATTTTTAAGTACAGTAACTGGAGGTAGTAGTGTAGTGCTATGTGGCATTTCATTTATTACTTCTTGAAAATCTTTAAGGTATATATCCCAAGTGTTGTGTCTTTTGCCTACATATAATCGGCATAAAGTGCCCATGTCTTTCATAGATCGTTCTGCTGGATTTACGCTAGGTTTGTACTTAGATATGTAGATGGGTTTTATTTTGTGTTGTTTTAACGTGTTCTGCCATTGCACTGATTTGTATTGTAGGCCATTATTCGAAATTATTCGTTCCACTTGACCTACTTGTCTGAGAAAATCTTGTCTAAATGCTTTACCTATAGTAAGACCTGTTGCCCATTTTAATGGTGTCAAGATAGCATATTTAGAAGTAAGTTCCAAAACGACAAATATGAAAATATATCCATTTTTTGTGCGTGGTAGAGGCCCCATCAAATCTGTTGCAGCTATTTGTTTTAATCTTTTAGGGATTATTGGAAACATAGGTGGTTTGATTTGGAAAGTGACGTGTTTAGCCCTCATACATTTTTGCATTTGACTAATACTGTTCTAATTCGTCTTCCCATATTAGGAAAATGGCTTGTCTGTTTTATTTTTAAAAAGCATTTCTTTGGTCCAAAGTGGCCATTACTTATATGTGTATACCATATGTACTTATTAATTAGTTCACCTGGGATATAAATTAACCATTCATTCGATGCAACATTTCGTCTAAAAAATAAAACATTGTTTTTTACGAGATAGTGGTGTCGAATGTCTGGAAAATCCTTACTACTCCACTTGTGTCTGATTCCTAGTATTTCGGGATCCTTGTCCTGTTCTTTGCCTATGTTTTTCAATGCTGTCGTAATGTAGTTTTCGAAAGGTATTTGTTTCATATAGTACATTGTAAACTGGTCTTCTTCTGCTTCCAAACCTATGTTATTGGATGCACCCTGTGGACATCATGATAAAGCATCTGCTAATACATTCGCTGGTCCTGGTATGTGTGTAATAGTGAAGTCAAATTCTTGTAGTATTAACATCCATCTGGCTAACCTCCCATGAGTTAGTTTGGCGGATAACAGAAATTGTAATGCTTTGTGGTCAGTGTATACTTTTGTTTTTCTTCCGAATAGGAAGTATCGCAAACGTTGGAAGCCCCATACAATGGCCAATGCTTCCAGCTCCGTGACTGAATAGTTTTTCTCGCTTTTTGTGAGTACCCGACTGGCAAATGGAATTGTTCTATATGATCTCAGCCCTGCCTGTTCATATTCTTGGAATAAAACAACTCCTAAACCTGTTTTCGCGCTATCAGTGGCCATTCAAAAATTTTGTGTTAGATCAGGATGTGCTAAAACCGGTTCAGTTGTTAGTGCGTTTTTCACTTTTAAAAATTCTTCATTGTCTTGTTGATCCCATACCCATGGCGTGTTTTTTCCAGCCAATGCACATAGGCGTGGTGTTGCGAGAGAGTCGATCCAAATAAATTTTTTATAGAATCCGGTGAGACCTAGAAATCCTCTGAGAATTTTCTTATTATATGGAGTACAGAATTCTTTGATTGCCGTTAGTTTTTCTGGGTCGGGCATTACCCCTTTCTCGGAAATTATGTGTCGTAGAAATTTGACCTCACACCTTCCAAATTTGGATTTTGTTATATTTACTGTGACCCCTTGCTCTTTCATGATCTGTAAAAATTGATTTAATGTGTCGTTGTGATGTTCCCAAGATGGTTCTGCTATAATCACATCATCAACATAACAAGTAATTTTTTGTAAAATTTCAGGACTGATTATAGTATTAAATCCCCTAATAAACGCTGCTGATGATATGTTTAAACCAAATGGCAATCGTTTAAACCGGTAACATCTACCGAATACGATAAATGCTGTAAATTTTCTACATTCTGGGGCCGATTCTATTTGCCAGAAACTACTCCGTAAATCAATTGATGAAAATATCTTAGCACTGTGGATGTTTTGTATCAATTCCTCTAATTTTTCTGGGCGATCTGTCTCAGTGATTATGATTGTGTTGATCTGTCTGGAATCAAGCACTAACCTGATGCTCCCATCTCGTTTTTGTACAATATGGAGCGGGCTGTTATATGTGGAGGTAGCTGGTTCAATAATATCGTCATCTAACATTTTAGATATCTCCTGGAATACTTTATTCCTATAGCTTAATGGGATTGTATAGGGTGGCACTCTAAATGGTTTGTGCTGTTTTACTTCAAACTTGTACTGAAAGTGCTTAATACTGCCAGTCTTAGGTAAAAATACCTCTGCTTTATCTCGTAAAATACCCTCTAATTCTCTTCTACTGTGTTCCGAAATACCTTGAACTTCTTGCAATTTTTCGTCGATTTCTTTATGGACTTCTAACATGAGTTGAGGCGATTCCCCCTTTTGTACATACCATTCTAATTCTTCATCCTCTTTATCTCGCGTCATTCTTAATTGTTTGTTTATAACTGGTATTTCTTCTAATTTTAGCTTTTGCTCAAAGAGAAGTGTGACATTCCCGAATGTTACGCTACCTCTCCCCATATCTATTATCGCTTGTCTCTCATTTAAAAAATCTGCACCTATAATCAAATCTACAGTTAGTTTAGGTATAAACACGAAGTTGGCTGCGATCTTTTGACCTTGGCACGAAAGAGTTAACCTTGTTTGTCTCGTAACTTCCGCAGCATTGTTTCTAATAGGACCTCTTACTTTAATCTTACGTGTTTTCAGAACTGGCAATTCCTCATTGGCATTACACTGCATGAATAAATTTTCTGAGATCGCAGTCAGTTCACTTCCGCTATCAATTACAATATTGACTGGGATGTGCTTCACCATGGCCTTCACAATTGGTTGAATTTGAAAGGGTTGGTTCTGTTCTTCTTCTTCTTGCATCAATGAATCCTCCACTGAATCATACATGAGTCTGTTTAGAAATTTCCCTTGTGAATTCGAACTTTCTGTAGGATAAGCTTCGACTGCTACTTCTCTCTCTTTTATTTCCTCTTCTCTATTTCTTCCTTCATTTACGCTTTCTTCAACATCCTCTACTTTTTCCTCATCCTCGTCTATCTTCTCCTTCTTCGTCGCTACTTCCACATAATCGCATCTACATGCTCTAATTATCGCTTCATAACTTCCTTCATTATATACGTTGGGTTGTGTGCCCACTCATAACTTATTTTCAACTTCTGTCGACT
The DNA here is from genome assembly GCF_023864345.2 of Schistocerca serialis cubense. Taxonomy (NCBI): domain Eukaryota; kingdom Metazoa; phylum Arthropoda; class Insecta; order Orthoptera; family Acrididae; genus Schistocerca; species Schistocerca serialis. The sequence goes on from NC_064641.1 coordinate 205,886,495, forward strand.
GCGCATTATCCTCATTGAATTCGCTTTCCCTGGTTTCCATCTCAAATAGCTCTGTAATACTCATTACTTCGTCCTTTCCTCCTACATTCGTTGTGCATGCCTCTGGTAATTCATCTTCCTCGTCAGTATTCTCCCAATTAATTTCGTCCCAACACGATATTGTTCTTTTCTTGTCTTCGTTTTCATCTGGTCCCTGCGGATTTGTTTCTTCCTTCTTCTCTTCTCGTGATAAGATTTTTACTTCTCTGTTCAAGGTGCTGCAATTGTCCTGGGTCAGTGCGTCATTCCCTTTGGCATGGGCGCTTAGCTGTCAATTCGAACGTTTATCGGGGTTTGGTGGTCTTACCTTCACCTCTTCTATCTGTATTATCTTCTCTTGTTCAGCTTGTTGATAGTGGTTTCTTTGTTGATAATTTGTCGGTCTATTGGTTCTCCAGTACCCGTTCCGGTTGTCGTTATTCCCTCTGTAATAGTTGTTGCCGTTCCTGGGTGAATTATAATAGTTATTGCCATATTCTCTTCTAAATCCATAACCGGTTCTTTGTTGGTATCTACTGTCGTTTCTTGGTGCGAAGTTATCACATGGTTCGTAATTATTGTTTATTCGTACTGTGTCTAGTGGATTCCACTGCTTTTTGCTTTCGTTTTCACGTGCGCTTCGTCTTTTTCTTACGTCATCTTCCGAAAATATGAACTCTAGTTCCCTTAGAATACCTTTAATGCTTCGACGTCATTGCCTCCGCGACCTACTAATGATTGCTGGTATTTCAATGGTAGCTTCATCGCGCATAATTTAATCAACTCTCCGTCACTGTATGGTACATCTAAGCATTGATTTTTCGTTGCCATTTATTCGAAAAATTTCACGGGACTCTTCTCTCCTGAATTTTCAAAATATGGGCTCTGTAATAATTCGTACTTCACTCTGTTCTGTGCTTCGCTGGACCATTATCGTGAGAGAAACTTCTCTCTGAAATCTTCGTACGACCGGCATGTCGCTGCAACATTCTGCATGGTTTCTGCGACTGTTCCTGACATGTGTGCACATATAAAATCTAATTTGTGTGCTAGCGTCCAGTATTCTGGTAATCCTACTCGGAATTGATCAATAAAAGTTCGTGGATGTAATGAGTTTCCTTCTCGAAAGTGTTGAAATTTTCTGACTGTGAGGAACTGATCGTTGTCGTACTTCGTCATAGTTCCATATGAAAATCGCGATTCATCGCCACTTTTGTTTCTGACCATTTCTCCCGTCGTTCTTTCCAGTTGTGGTAGATCCATTGGATATTGTCCACTGTAACTTTCGCCTACCCTTGCGTAGTATCGTTGGAGTGGTACGCAATAATTTGCTTCCATCGGTTGTGAACGTGTGGCTGAATGCATTGCACTGTACTCTTCGCGACCTGGCTTTCCATTGTCAGATATTGGTTCGGTATCTTGTCGCCCGCAGCTCGTGGTCGTGCGGTAGCGTTCTCGCTTCCCACGCCCGGGTTCCCGGGTTCGATTCCCGGCGGGGTCAGGGATTTTCTCTGCCTCGTGATGGCTGGGTGTTGTGTGATGTCCCTAGGTTAGTTAGGTTTAAGTAGTTCTAAGTTCTAGGGGACTGATGACCATAGATGTTAAGTCCCATAGTGCTCAGAGCCATTTTTTTTGGTATCTTGTCTGGCTAACCTTGCCGCTTCATTGCACGATCCAAACTGTCTTGAAACATACATTTGTGGTTCCGCATGTGTTTGTGATGACGTTTGTTCATCAAGAATTTCGAAACGTGTTTGTTGCTGTGCAGGCTGTCTGATTTCACGTATGTTACTTTCAGCCTGTGATTGGAATCGCAAATGTGTAATATCTTCGTTAATTGCTTGTTTTTCCGGTGCTGTTACAGATACGGATGTGGTTGCAGAATCTGTGCTGTTCACTACGCTCTTCAATGGTTTGCGACAACTCTGTTCGCAATTTCTGAAATTGTCGCTTCATTTGCGCTTCTATTTTGACTATGCGGTTATCACATCTTTTCAGCGCTGCTTTTGTGATACGTTTGCGTAACACACTGTTTTCAACAATTTCACGCGCTGTACCTGCTGCTTGTCTAGAAATTTCGTTCATCTGTTTCTTTAGTTTCTAGACTTCTCCCTGGGTGTTGTTACGCAATGTTTTGATCTCGTCCTGAGTGTCATTACGCAATGTTTGTACGTCCGCTTGTACCTTGTCAATGTCTGTTCTCAATTGATTGTGACCTGTTATTAAGTTTCCTATCACTTCTTGTGATTCTTTTGCCTCGTCTTCAATACGACTTAGATGTAACTGAATTTTTTTGTTTTGTTCTTTAATCTCACGCATTTGTCTCGTGGTTTCTGCATTCTGAATTTTAATTTGGTTCGCAATTTCTTTATTTTGTCTTGTCATGGTTTCCGTCATTAATTGTAATAATTCTGCCAGATTGATGGGTCCTATTGCGTTTTCTTCCGACGTCCTACGCTCTGTGTTTTCGCCCAAGTGTTGGTTCGCAACCGATTGCATTGAACTGTGCTGTGACACGTTTCTGCTCGCATTCATTGTACCCTGTGGTGAGGGAGCTCTGATTACTTGTACTATGGGTTCTACGTATTCAAGACGCAAGTTAGAATCCTCATCGACTGTCTCTCTGCTTTCCTGCTCCTCTGTAGTATGCTGACTTACATTTTCTATGCCTTGACGTACATTATCCTCGTTATGGTGCGTTATATGTCCTATTTCTCGCGATACTGCATCGTCTGTTGTACTGTCCTCTATTCTCTGTCCATTTTCATGCTGGGTCTCTACCTCAATTCGATCAAGGTCTCGATCTGCCATTGCTACTCTTTCCGAATCCTTTATTTTCTGTTTTAAAAGCAATTCACGCGCCCTACTTCGAGTCAACATGCGCTCATACGATCTCACGCGTTTCATAACCTTTTTGTTCACACGACTTGACAAACCATTCACTTACTTGTTGGGTCAGAACCAACTTGTCAACGATGTATCCGCCACCTGTGCGCTTGCGTTGTGGAGAAAACTTAATTCTAACAATATTAAAATTCATAACTTAATTATGCTATTGTCTCTGCCAGACTCACTTTCTATTGAATACTTTTACTATCTATCGCTGCAGCTACTGTCTTCGACTACGTATAACTTTAGAAAAAATATTTTTTACTACGAAAATTTTTCAACAGTATATTTTTCTGACCTAGTTAGGCATGTGGTCGACCTTCAATCATAGTATTTTACAATCCTGGCAGGGTGGATATTTTCTAACATTCTGCGTGGTGTCTGTTTGTTCTATATCGTGTCTCCCTACCACTTTCGCGCAACGACGCTCTGAGCGTGTTTTTTAGGGAATTGACTAGTTTGAACCTGGGACCTGTTGCTGGTAAGGAGACGCCAGACCACAAATGACATGTAGAATTCAGAAGAGTTCAGTGAGACTAGCGATGATATAACCAAATACTTAATGATTTCAGTGTCAGCTCCACTGCACTGCCTGTAAAAGAATCTTAATACTAACTAAATTTAATGGAAGGGGTTCAAGGCTTTCCTATTCTTAGTTAGCTGGTAAAAATAACGTCGAAAAAGCAGTTAAGTTCACCATTGGAAATTTTATTCTACTCACAAAACATTGTTTATAAATTGCACTATTGATAAAAGGAAATGTTTTAATACAGGATGGTAAAAACCAACTGCGTTCAACAAAAATGTGAACGAATATTCCCTGAGTGGGTTTCCAAGTTCTACAATAGATCGAAGGATGACATATGCCATATCACATTTATAATCTAGGTTTAAATTAAGTTTCACAAGAGAGAAAACTATCAAAATGGTCTACAGTGACCCTCAATTATCTTTAATTACTTATCTAACTCGTCGTAAATTACAGTGGCTAATGTGGCTTCTCAATAACTATATAACAGAAAAATCATCGCGTTTCAGATTTTTACTTCAAGTGGCAAATGTGAACATCATAAGCTTTAATTGACGATCGACACTAGTATTACGTAAAGGGGATGTAACAGATGAGACTTCTGCAGTTCTGAGTGACGCCTTATGCACTCAAAAATGCGGCATCGCGTGCGTTCATTACCTTGTCGGTGTTCGTTAGGGGGCGGAGGCCGGCGCAGCTCCGTCCAGCTCGCCCTCTCGGAAGCAACTCTCTCCTAACTTCTCCTTACTACAATTTACCGAAGTTGGTTTAGAAAAAAAACTATCTGGCTGTGTTTTCATCTGACCAATCAGGGTCTCAATGTTAACCTTAAGCTCCACCTACAAAAATTCTGTCTATCCAATGAGAAACGTTATACTTTTCGTGGTGGGGCAATGTTTTTAAAGTTTGCAACGTAACAGAGACGCGAAAAAGTCTCACGCTAAAACTTGCAGCTGGTGTGGTCCTTTTAGCGTTATCGTAAGATCTATACTGTTCTTCTGGAGGGTTCTATCTTTTAACATGGGCTGGGGGGTGGTCCTGATGTAACAGAGACGCGAAAATGTCACACGCTAAAAACTTGCGGGTGGTGTGGCCCTTTTCGTGTTATCGTAAGATCTATATTGTTCTTCTGGAGGGCTCTAGCTTTTAACATGGGCTTGGGGGTGGTGCTAACGTAACAGAGACGCGAATAAGTCTCACGCTCAAACTTGCTGGTGGTGTGGTCCTAGCGGTTAGCTGGCGACGTGGGTGTCCGTCCGTCCCATATCGTAGGGCCTTCCAGCTTAACACGGTTTTGCTCTCGGCTTCTGTTCTCGTTTCTCCCCTCAGAACTGCGTCTGTCTCACGGTGGGAAGGTATGACATGTATTTAGGCATTCTTGTGTTAGTCTGTGGTATTCCATTTGCTCACTCGTTACTCGTATTACTTTGATTAATTTAATGTCACGATTTATTCGGAGCTATGTGACATACTACTGGATTTGCTTATCATGTCAGGGTTTTCATGGAAGGTGTTGGATTTGCCTGACACCTTACAGTACAGAGACTTTATATATTACTGAAAACAGTCTTCAATTTAAAATCCACTATTGTTGAGTTTATGAAAAAAAAAGGAGTTGAAGAACGAAAATTACGACATCCAGAATAGATCTCAAAAAAAATGGTTCAAATGGCTCTGAGCACTATGGGACTTAACATCTGTGTTCATCAGTCCCCTAGAACTTAGAACTACTTAAACCTAACTAACCTAAGGACATCACACACATCCATGCCCGAGGCAGGATTCGAACCTGCGACCGTAGCAGTCGCGCGGTTCCGGACTGAGCGCCTAGAACCGCTAGACCACCGCGGCCGGAAATAGATCTCACACCTTGCATTTTAAATAGGCTTCATTGCACGTTGCCCACAGTAAGTTGAAAAACAGCTTGTTTCTAATTTGACGCGGATGCACCTAAAGAGAAAATCGCACTGTAGAAAGACAAAATCTGACGACGACAGTCTAGTTGGCATTAAAGAAAACGAGAAGTCTGAAGTTTTCATTCTGGCCTTGAAAAAATTAAAAGGATAGTTTTCTAAACGTTTTGAGAACACAGCCGGTTTAACATCTGTTTCGTCCGCAGCTCGTGGTCGTGCGGTAGCGTTCTCGCTTCCCTCGCCCGGGTTCCCGTGTTCGATTTCCGGCGGGGTCAGGGATTTTCTCTGCCTCGTGATGACTGGGTGTTGTGTGATGTCCATAGGTTAGTTAGGTTTAAGTAGTTCTAAGTTCTAGGGGACTGATGACCATAGATGTTAAGTCCCATAGTGCTCAGAGCCATTTGAACCACTTTTTTTTTTTACGTCTGTTTCCGAGCTATTTTCGAGACCCTTTGCCGTTTCAGTTGAAGTGCCCCTATGCATGTGCAGATGTAACTGATTGATTTACAGTATGATTCTCATTTAAAACACAAATCCTTACAGGTTGAAACTGTCCAAGATATCTACATTGTTTTCCTCAGGTAGAGTTACCATGTCTCCGTAATGAGGTTGCAAAAGTGCTAAAATATTTCGATCAACATATATTTATGAACGACCTTTCTTCGTTTATGAAACTAAAGAAGTGACGATTACATGGCAACCTGAACGCGAAAATCTACAAAATTTTCTGCATCTTTATGTACGCTGACAGTTTGTGCTAGATAAAAATTGCATTTTGTCTTCATTGTGCCAAACATAAATAAACAATTCTGTGTGGCTGGTCCCGGCGTAGGTTCGAGTCCTCCCTCGCGCATGAGTGTGTGTGTTTGTCCTTAGGATAATTTAGGTTAAGTAGTGTGTGAGCCCAGGGAGTGATGACCTTAGCAGTTAAGTCCCATAATTTTTCACACACCTTTGAACATTTTGAAATAAATAATTCTGAAATTCAGATTCGTTTGTGATCTGTTTGGTTGAGAAATATGAAATGAAGTCGTATCAAGTGCGACTGCGTTGCCATCTAAATACAGCCCATTCGCAGTTTCCCCCTCCTCCTGCTCAGACAGTGCGGCGTGGCGGTGAGTACAGCGTGCAACCAGGTTGAGCCCTATGACACGCATGCCAGGCTATGGCACACAAGCCGAATTCTTGCCTGCTCCTGACGTAGAAAGTATTGTCTTGTGAGATGGGATGTACCGTTTTGAAAGACTATGAATTACAGTATTTGAATTCAAAATTCAAACTCCACCATCACCACTGTCTCCCTTAGCTGGTCGACATGTACTGCAGTTTTGTAATGTCAATTATCTATCTTCCATTAGGTGAAATGGATGAATAGGAACAGCTTTCAACTTTAAAATAACAAAATTTATACAAATAAAAAAGATATATGGAAATCAAAATTATATGTGATTATAGGTTTTCTGTCTAACTTTAAACTTTTATTTACGTTTGGGACTTCCCTTGTGCTTTTATAACATAAAAAATAAAAACTTTTTGTTTTCATTCGTTTAACAGAAAGGGATGACTAGAAACAGCAGTGTTCGACGTTAATCTTATTTTTTTTCTATTTATTTGTCTTTGGGGTGAATAGAAAAATGTCAAAAAAATTTTTTCGATTTAGGAGCATAACAAAATTAACTGCTTCAAAAACGTTTTATTCAATACAAAAATTAAAAATATTGTATGAATTGTGGTTGGTTGTTCTGTTGTCCACATAAAGATTGTTATATCCCTAATTTATTACTTTATTGCATCATCAAATTGAGATGTTGATTTGTTTGTTAAGACTTTAAGTCACTGTCATCATACATGAAAATGGTGTCTTTGAATCTACAAGTCGTACTCCCAGAAGTAACAAAGAGATATTGAACAAAGTTTTCTTGAGTAAAAAGCGACTCTTCATCTGCAAAACAAACATATTTAATGGCCTTGTATTAAAAAAAGCATCAGCATAATCTTCTCATTCTAAATAACATTTTACATGCTTGCAGTGTAAATGAGTGCTTCCTTTTTCCACACAATCACAGCATAATCTCCTCGGTTCAGAACAATGCCAGGTGTTCTTCATTTCCGTCTAATTCTTGCACGTCTTCTGAAGGAAGAATGACTGTTACTGTTTCTGCTCATCCCACAAATTCAGGAAGCTCAGCCCTACATTTTCAATTAGCTGAAGCACAATTCAGTTTAAAGTATACTTTAAAATTGAACGTTTGTTAAATGAAATGGGATTGGAAATTTGTTTACCCTGTACTTAGGGCAACACAGTTTTCAGTGTAATTTACAAATATTCGTATTCTGAAACAATAGCATAGAACGTTTTCAAAAGTTTCATATTTGATCATCCCACTGTTTCGATTCAGCCTATTTTACGGCACTTTTGGAATCAGCAAAGAAATTTCTTTGGCTGTCTACGATCCATTTGCCTGATTGTTTGCCCATTCCTCCACTTAAGTTCCATTACATCATGTCGCGCATTCCAGGCTAGTCTCTACTACAACTATCTGTTTCCTTGCCTCTCGTAGTAATTTCCAACCAGCGTCTATTCATTGTTCTCTGAAAATCCCTTAGTTCTGAATGGTTTTCTGCATTAGAAGTCTGTGTCCCATTATTGTTATTCAAGATGTACCGTCTCCTGGCAAAACACATATTTTATGTGGTAAAAAAAAGTAATTGAACTGGATGATTATAAATTTATTTCTGCATGGACAATGATTGTGTGAACTTTATGTAATAAAGACAAACCATTATGTGTCATGTTTTGTACTTGTATAGAATTATGTATCGATTTTTTAAAGATAATATCTGTGTCGGCGAGTACTGGAACTGCCACAGATGATACTTACTAAATATCAAACAAAGATGTAAATGTATTAAACTGAGTATAAATCTTCGACCATAAATATAATAGACTGGCCCTGACGTCATTTCCGTGGCTCCAACATCTATGGGCTAAAGTCACGTGAATGTTGGCAAAACGTGGTTGTTTCGTTTTGCCCTTATGGCTGTACTCAGCGTTTTGTTGGGGGAAATGGCATTACATTTCACGTGTGTTTCTATGATAGTGCAGATGCGTTTATTGAAATCTGCTGAAGTGACTTTTATATGCTTTTTAGACTTGAAATAGAGTATCACGTAAATTAAAGTGTTGAAAGTGATGCCTGTAAAGTCAGACTCATATTACATTTTGGAAAGTATCTGTGATAATTCGGTTACAGAAGTAAGTATAACTGTTTCTCGTTCCTACTCATAGGTTCCCTAAGGATGAAAACCGAAGGCAGCTTTGGATACAGGCCCCGAAACGGAAAAACGTTAAGCCATCTGCACATACGCGCCCTTTTGTGTATACAGGTGAGATTATAATAAGGTAAGAGCACCTATAGTCGACACATGAAGAGAGTTTTTTTCTACCTTCTAATACTATTAAATAAATGTAGGCGCCAAAATTATTTTCTGAAACTTCAAAGTCTCACCTTTCATCTAAAATATCATTTTTTTAAACTGATTGTTTAAACTTTTGTAAAAATAGGAGGAACTGAACTTTTGAAGTGCACCTACAATTGATACTCTAAAACCGACCTGCTCCTAAAATCGACAATTTTGGCACCTATAGTTGACATAATTCCCATATCCCATTTTCTTTTATAAGTGACTAGAGCTCAAAACGCGGCGAATCCAATATTTAAAGTTTTGACACGAGCCCACGCTTACTGTTTTAAAGAATTTTAACGACATTTTACTTTAATTGTAGTTTATAGTAATTTCGTCCCGCTGCACACCAGAGGGGCGTTCGATGTATTTGTTAGATTTTATAAATGCTACTGTGAACAAATCAAGGTCAAATGTAGTTCTGACATAATTTTTCGCAAATAAAAAGGTAATTTTTGTTGGAAGCGTTTGGCAGTCAATTGAGAAATGTAGGTAAAATACGGTACAAACATAGGGTGGCAGACCGCTGATTTGAAATCCCGCCACGTTTTGCCAACAGTCACGTGGTTCATGTTGGAGCCACACCAGCCCTATAGCTTTTGCACATCAAGGCCAGTCTACTAGTATCTATGGTCGAAGGTATAAATAGCATAGAGTAGAAATATCTCTGGAGTGAGCATTCAGAAGCACAGAATTGATTTTGTGTTGTCAACATACATTGCCACAATGGTCACGTGATCTCGGGACGCCGTAGATTTGTCCGACATTTGTCCTATAAATTTTGAATGTTGTCATATCGCTAGTAAAGACAGATTCCCTTCGTAAGTGCTGTGGATTTAGTATAGACGTTTTGCAGGCACCATAGCAGTTTACGTCCGATATTTGAAATAAATTGTGCTCTTAGCTTTGAAGAGCCAAATGAACGCGCTTGACGTCACAGAAGCTTCACGTCAGCATGTATTTACAATGTCTTTCATGTCACATCTCGTCAAGTCGCTTAACACAGTACTGGACGGCAAAATTGGGGTTTTGAGTCACCATCCCCAATATGCATAAAATATTAAAGTATAATATCAGAACTGAGGAGCTAAGAATGACAAAAGTTTGTCAATGGCCGAAGCAAACTTTATAACCTATGTTCTTGAGCAGTTATGTTCGGTAAATTACTGAGAAGTGAGACAACGTTGCAAAACATCGACAGTTATTTGCTAGGGAAAATATGTACATTCATACACATCAAAGAAAGCTTCAAACGAATTAATGAAGCCTGTTAAACTTATCCATTATGTTTTTTCTTACGTAATTAATAACGTCATAAACAACTGTATTTTACTCCTTCAATAAAGCTGACTTTTTTGCTTAAAATTTCATATGGTGGAAATTGGTTCGTCTATTTATGTTCTTATACATATACATTGTGGCGTCAGCGCTGTTGTGTTATCGTAAAACCTAAATAACTTTTCGCCTTCAGATATACGACCTCGGTTGTGTAAGAAAGTGGAAAAAATATCCCACTCGTCATGGAACATCTCCAATTTGTCACTAAAACAAAGCGCTATTATAAAATAAAGATTATGAAGATACAACAGTGCAAAATCCAGTATTATAAGGAGAATGAGCGCGGCGAAAATAGGTTAACTTACGATGTAAACAGACTGGTATCGTCAATATTTTCTTCCCGAGAAACCTTGACGTACCGTGAAATGACGTGATGTTCCGTTGACGACCTGTGCGAATGCCTCTATTCGAAAGGTATTGTAGAATGTTTTGATGTTATGTGACAAGACGTGACGTCACCTGATGGCGGACGTGAATTGGCCTTAAACAATCGACGCCGTCCCTAGATCACGTGACAATTCCAGTTTAATGTTGACAACATGCCCAGGACGCAATGCTCACTCCAGAGATATTTCTGCTTTATGGTTATGAGCAATTTATTTTCTTTGGTAGTTGTTACATCTTTGCAGTACCTCTTTATCTTACTGTACATTGAAGTTGCCTACTCATTAACATAAACAGTAACAAACCTCTCGATAATATTCGCTGCATCCATAAATATAGCAGTCCAGCTAGTCATTGGCGTTGTTTAAAGTACATTTTAGTAGGTAAATATACGGCTTTGAATGTGAAATTAACGCATGACCAACTCTAAGTTGCGTTATTTTGCCTCAATTCAGAATTAATACAATACAGTGCAATCACTTATTCTGCTCACTCATTAATTAACCAGTGAGGTTTGAAACGATATTTATGATGTATGTATCATCAGGCATGTAAATCCTGTTATATGTGGTGGAACATTACTTAGGAATAAGTGCAAATAACACAGGTATCTGAAACATTTCTGGTACATAAAAGCATATAAGCAAGCATGTACAAGATATGTTTCACATAACTGTGTTATCTGCACTAATAGCGTATTTTAATACGACAGTACGCCAACTCAGGCAATTTAAAACGCTTGTGAGTAGGCATTACAAATATGGATTCTTACACCGTTATATCACTTGTTATGTAATTCACTGTTATTGTCTAACCTGCTTTCAGATAACACTTGCTAATGGCACTTTGGAGCCGAAATCATGATTGTGTAAGTGTAAATGTAACACTGTAAATAAACAACAGTCTAATGGCGGTACTGACTTTAAATAAATATCGACTGACTTTTGTGACTAACTACGACATTACTGATGTGTTCAATGTGTGGCAAATTTAGATACGACTGTTCTAAACTTGATTTTCAGTTAACTAGAAAGATTCAAATCTGGTACAAACTTTTAAAAAGCAGAACTAATATGTAACGACTCAAAATGAACTACATACGAGGGAATGAGTCAACATTTACGAGATTCAACGTTCAAAACTTTGTAAGTGTAGAACATCTGTGATTAAGAAAACAAGCTGTATGGATTACTGCCGGCTGGAGTGTCCGAGCGGTTCTAGGCCCTTCAGTCTGGAACGGCGCGACCGCTACGGTCTCCGGTTCAAATCCTGCCTCCGGCATGGATGTGTTTGATGCCCTAAGGTTAGTTAGGTTTAAGTAGTTCTAAGTTCTAGGGGACTGATGACCTCAGAAGTTAAGTCCCATAGTGCTCAGAGCCATTTGAACTATTTGAACCTGCCTCGGGTATGGATGTGTGTGATGTCCTTAGGTCAGTCAGGTTTATGTAATTCTAAGTTCTAGGGGACTGATGACCTCAGATGTTAAGTCCCATTGTGCTCAGAGCCATTTGTATGGATTACAATAGGAATCTTCCTCTTCTTAATATTTCAACCAATGAAAAATATTACCGAAGGTAGATATCACTTCATTCATTCAACATTCATCTGCTTTCTTCTGGGAAATCTATATTTTATGCACATGACGAAACACTATCCAATAAAGGGCCTGACGAAGTGTGTTCAATGTTGTAGCGTTTCGCTTCGGAAATTTTTCCTGGTTGTGTGCGTGCTATAAGTGCATTCGGTGATTCTTGATCTGCACAGAATAAAAATACCAGAAGGTTATGTTTCGAAGCACTTAAAATGGCGGACATCGGTTTCAAGTTTCTCACGTCATTGCTACTCCCCTTACTTTTACGTTCATGGTTCATATACGTAAAACACAATTTTTGGGCAGTTGGCACATGAAAGCAGAATATACAAAAGGTACAAAATTGCAAAATAATCCAACATATCGCGACAAATTAGACAATTTTACATGCAGGATATGGAGAGACTCCAAACCGAACTTATTCGGTTAAAACACTGTCAAGAATTTCCACTCTCTAAGACAAAAAGAAGAGAGAACGCACAACGAGGGAGTTACGCAAATTCGTCACAAATTGACATTCGTTCAGGTATAGATGTAAAATGCAAAATCGTAAACTTTTACGGCCGATGGATGAATGTGTGATGCTGCAATGCAGATTCACCACACAGTTGGCAAGGATAGTAAACAGGGGAAACATCGATAGCAAGATATAAAGTTTTTGCGAATTTCATTACGTGTGCCCAGTTGGTCAGTAACTATGCCTCGCAGACAGGGGCAAGAACAATATACGCAGATGTCAGCATTTGGCAGAGGACGTGTAGTTCGGGTCAAAGAAACCACTTGGTATATTCAGCGAATCGCTCGATGCCACAATTCGACGATGTTGGCAGAAATGGACGAACCAATGCCGAACACAGCGCCAAGGAGGAAGTGGTCGACCTAGACAGACGACAGAAAGTGAGGACCCAGAGATCCTTAGGGAGGGTCTCAGAGCCCCGGATTTACCAGTATTATAGATCAGAAGTGCAACTGGTGCTTCAGTGACAGCAAGGACCATTCATAGGGGACCCACAGAAAGGTAGCTGAGCTCACAGTGTCCCTTGACCTCCGTACGCCAGCAAGTCTGTTCGCTGTGGTATCGGGCATATTCGCCCTGGAATCTCATGGACCCGAGCAGGATTGATGAGTCCCGCTTCCAAATCAGCCCTGATGATCAGCGAAGATGTTTCTGGACATGCACCAGACAGCAGAGGGACACCAATCTGGCTACCGTCCGCCATACGGCCCGACAGCCAGAGATGATGGTCTGTGATGCCAGTTCATGCCATAGCAGGACCTCTTTGGTTGTCATCCGAGGCGCCCTTACAGCACAGCAATACGCCGACGATATCCACGCCTCATTTTGTTGCAATTCGTGGCAAGATAATGACCGCCCGCACAAGGCGACAGTTTCTGCCGCTTGTCTTCGTCCTTGCCAAATCCTACCTTGGCCAGAAAGTTCGCCATATGTCTCCCCAAGTAAGATTGTTTCAAGTATTACGCGCAGGGCCCTCCAAGCATCTCGGTATTTTGAAGACCTAACGCGGCAGTTGGACAGAGTCTGACACAATATCTCTCAGAAGGAGATCCAACGCCTATCAATGTCAAGCCGAATAACTGCTTGCATAAAGGCCAGAGGTGGACCAATTTGAGAATCTCTTTCTCTTCAATAAATCATCCACTTTTTGTGAAATTGTAATCATTTGTCTGTCTGTACACATCCACCGCATCCACTTATTTCCGTCCCCTTCGGACAAATCATTCGTCGTGTGTCTTTTCTTTGTCTTATATTGCGTATACATCTTATTCCGTAACTCTACTTGTGCATTAAGTATATTTTCCGGTCGTTTCGTCATATGGGTGTGTACTTCAGTTTCTTATAGAATGTTTAATAATCTGCCTTTTTCTGCTTTATGAAGAATGGTGATGTTTTTGTTACTGTTATTTTCAGAAAACCTGTATTTTATTAAATCAGCGCTGAGTGCTGAGAGACTGGACTGGCTTTACTAACATTAATATGTTCTCTAGAACTCGTTTTGAAGTCCCTGCCTATTCGGCCAACATAAAATTTACCGTATTCACTATACGTTATTTTATATACACCTCACATGTTATAATCTTAGCTCCTATCTACATTGTGTATAAGACGTGATCTTCCATTTTTCTGCGTCCTGAAGGCAATTTGCAGCCTAGTTTTTCAACGTCCACCTCAGAGGACTGGAGAAGCCTCAAAGTTTCGTCCTCTGGGGATTAGAATAGTCTGTGCTTCGAGCTGTGAAATTCAAACAACAAAATTTCGGCAAAAGACCGTTTCATTACATTGTTATTAGTGTTCCATAATTGGAATAATAAGCTAGTTCGTTTGAAACTGTTTAAATAGCTGAATAACTGTCCTGAGCCATTTTTGTAATTTTTCGTATAAAAAGTAAACGAAACGTTGGACGTAGAAAATAACTGAGGGCGTCTTTCCGTATTTCGTATCCTCGGAATTCCGAAGAGCGTATGTTTATTAATCAACGGTAAATTTGATTTTTTACATTTCATAAATATTCGATGGCAAAGAATATTTCAGATTACAGTTACTCCTACAGTATTGTATCAGAATTGAAAAAGAAAAAGAATGTGAAACTTATATAGTCCGTAGAGATCATGGTACTGTGTATAATTTCAAAATATTCGTTCAGCTGTCGGAATCGAAAGAACAAGAACAAGTAACAACAGCGGTTTTGTGGCGAAGACAAGATCAATCGAAATATTATGCAGCAAATCTAGGTGAACACTGAGCCACATATCCTTTAAACTAATATCAGTTTTTTTGACTTGTATAGTTGCCACAGAAGCCACTCTAGGACTGTTTTCTAAGCACGCTCACGTGATTGAAACGTTTCGTACATTCTATGTCACTAAAGGCATCAATGCCCACAAAGTTCCGACCAGACGCTGAAATTAGATACCACGCACAAGCAGTCTTAAACGTAGCAATAGTCACTAAAATAGTGTCTGACTTGCTGTTAAGTCTTTCACGCTCTTATATTCATCTTTCCGAGTAGGTCTCAAGAAACTGTTCCCATGAAATAGCTGGTAATGGTGTCGTAGCCAAAATTTTCTTATTAATATGTAGCAGAATTTAGGTAACCCACTTTAACCAACAACACACATTGCTGGCAGCTTGTTAATCTTTGCTGATGTTTTGTCATGACTTACATTTAGTTCTGATAAATACGATCTTTTATTCTAGTGAAGGAAGGAGAACTTTTTTTCTTTCCTTTATTGAATTTCGATTCCCCCCGAACGGGGCGGGCTGGCAGCAGCTTAGTACGCCGCTCTTCAACCTACAGACTTTGTTAAAAAGATGAAAAGAATAAATAATAAAAACAGGCAATAAAATGGGAGAATTAAATCGTAACATGGCGAAAAAATCGTGGAACTTAAAACATAGAATAAAGGGATGATGATGATAATAAAATACAGGGTTATTACAAATGATTGAAACGATTTCACAGCTCTACAATAACTTTATTATTTGAGATATTTTCACAATGCCTTGCACACACATACAAAAACTCAAAAAGTTTTTTTAGGCATTCACAAAAGTTCGATATGTGCCCCTTTAGTGATTCGGCAGACATCAAGCCGATAATCAAGTTCCTCCGACACTTGGCGCAGCATGTCCCCATCAATGAGTTCGAAAGCATCGTTGATGCGAGCTCGCAGTTCTGGCACGTTTCTTGGTAGAGGAGGTTTAAACACTGAATCTTTCACATAGCCCCATGCGATTTCTTTCTGTGGGGTTAAGTCGGGAGAGCGTGGAAGCCATGACATGAATTGCTGATCATGATCTCCACCACGACCGATCCATCGGTTTTCCAATCTCCTGTTTAAGAAATGCCGACCATCATGATGGAAGTGCGGTTGAGCACCATCCTGTTGAAAGATGAAGTCGGCGCTGTCGGTCTCCAGTTGTGGCATGAGCCAATTTTCCAGCATGTCCAGATACACGTGTCCTGTAACGTTTTTTTCGCAGAAGAAAAAGGGGCCGTAAACTTTAAACCGTGAGATTGCACAGAACACGTTAACTTTTGGTGAATTGCGAATTTGCTGCACGAATGCGTGAGGATTCTCTACCGCCCAGATTCGCACATTGTGTCTGTTCACTTCACCATTAAGAAAAAATGTTGCTTCATCACTGAAAACAAGTTTCGCACTGAACGCATCCTCTTCCATGAGCTGTTGCAACCGCGCCGAAAATTCAAAGCGTTTGACTTTGTCATCGGGTGTCAGGGCTTGTAGAATTGTAAACGGTAAGGCTTCTGCTTTAGCCTTTTCCGTAAGATTTTCCAGACCGTCGGCTGTGGTACGTTTTAGCTCCCTGCTTGCTTTATTCGTCGACTTCCGCGGGCTACGCGTGAAACTTGCCCGCACGCGTTCAACCGTTTCTTCGCTCACTGCAGGCCGACCCGTTGATTTCCCCTTACAGAGGCATCCAGAAGCTTTAAACTGCGCATACCATCGCCGAATGGAGTTAGCAGTTGGTGGATCTTTGTTGAACTTCGTCCTGAAGTGTCGTTGCATTGTTATGACTGACTGTTGTGAGTGCATTTCAAGCACGACATACGGTTTCTCGGCTCCTATCGCCATTTTGTCTCACTGCGCTCTCGAGCGCTCTGGCGGCAGAAACCTGCAGTGTGGCTTCAGCCGAACAAAACTTTATGAGTTTTTCTACGTATCTGTAGTGTGTCGTGACCATATGTCAATGAATGGAGCTACAGTGAATTTATGAAATCGCTTCAATCATTTGTAATAGCCCTGTACATACGAAGCAGACAGGTAAAACAATAGACAGTCTGGTTTCTGTTCGCAAAAGAAATAAAATTCACACCCAGCGACAGCATGGTTTCTGTTCGCAACACGAGAAAGATGAACAACACTGAACATTCACTGGAACACTGCACTAAAAATTTGGCAAATGTGACATACCACAGCCGAGAGCAGGTGGGGGGAAACTGGACAGATGACGGGAAAATAAGAAAAGGGGGGAAGGAAAGGAAAAGCGAAGGGGGAGGGGGAGGCGGGAAAGGAGCCGATGGAGGATGAGGACCCATAAGAGGGGTGGGGGGTGCTGGGCAGACGCGACAGCGAGTGGGGAAGGAAGGAGAATTCAGATTCCTATTGTGAAGCAGCGAAATGTATTCACTTCTAATGAGTGCCTTACATATTTACTTCGTTTTTGTACGTTGTACGCATAACTGTAGCATTTTCTTGTTCCTTCTTTGTTTATATAATATACTGCATTAACTAGATAATGTTGTTCATGCACTGGTACGGAATTTTCTCATTCTTTTCTGCCAACGGAGCGCCGCAGGGTACGAGGGGTCCTCTGGCGGTCACGTTCCTCTAACCACTTCTCGCTTATGCGTAATTCTGGCGTAGGGGCGATCAGAGGGCGCTGATTATGTGCAGCAGTATGTTTTCTTTCATTCTGGCTTCTTTAGCTATTTGTTTTATTGTTTTTGTATTATTCTGTGCATTGTGAAAGCTGTTTATTATATATGTCATTATCTATAATATTGGCACCTGAGCATATGTCAATTACTGTTTCTTAACTCTTACTCTTTTTAACAATCTAACTTTAGTCGTGTTTTATTTCATCGCTTTTTATTACTTAATGCTTCTTATACTTTATAAATCCATTACAGACTTTACCAATTTTATCCCCCCTTTCTCTTACGTTGTTCAATTAATCATTGAAGACTTGTGCATGCCTACAGTAGCGACATCTGGTGAACTTACAACACAAACATCTTGTGGCTACTGTACGGCAGTTTGTTTTGAACAGTAGTGCTGCTGACAAGATGACTCGTGCGTATGCTGTTATTTATATACATTTGACGATGCTGGTGCTGATTTTGCATTTTACATTTGACGATGCCACTATGTTTGCAGTACATTAGGACATTGTTGCTTTAAAACAGATCTGAAGGTAGTCATTATAGACCGAAACCGGCAATCTGTTGCCAAAAAGTTTGTGACCATAGACGTAAAGTAAAGGAAATTTATTCTCTATTCGGGTCACTGTTTTATTCGCGACAATGTGGCAGCTTGTGAATCAAATAAAAATATTTCCGAAGTGATTATGGCCGCACAACGGGAATTAACAGACTATGAACGCAGAATGCTAGTTGGAGCTAGACGCAATGGATATTCCGTGTCGGTAATAGTTAGGGAATTCAGTATCCGAGACCGTGTCAGTAGTGTGCCGAGATTACCAAAGAGCAGACGTTATATCTTACCACGGACAACGCAGTGACCAACGGCCTTTACTTAATGAGCGAGAGCATCGGCGATTGCTTAGAATTGTCAGTGCTAACAGACAGGGAACAATGCGTGAAATAAAAGCAGAAATGAATGTAGGATGTATGACGAACGTATCTATTAGGACAGCAAAATTTGGCGTTAATGGGATATGGCAGCAACGACCAATGTGAAAGAGTTTGCTAACAGCACAATAACGACTGCAACGCTTCTCCTAGGATCGTGACCATATCGGTTGGACCGCAGACTACTGGAAAACCGTGGCCTGGCCAGATAAGTCCCGATTTCTAAGAGCTGAAGGTTGTAGTGTGGCGCAGACTCCATGAAGCCATGGACTGAAGATGTCAACAAGGTGCTGTGAGAGCTGGTGGTGGCTCCATAATTGTGTGGCCTCTGTTGGAAGGTATGGACTGGGTCCTTTGGTCCACCTGAACGGATCATTGATTGGAAATGGGTATGTTCGGCTACTTGCAGACGATTTGCAGCC
This sequence comes from Schistocerca serialis cubense, assembly GCF_023864345.2. Classification (NCBI taxonomy): domain Eukaryota; kingdom Metazoa; phylum Arthropoda; class Insecta; order Orthoptera; family Acrididae; genus Schistocerca; species Schistocerca serialis. The sequence continues at coordinate 205,905,400 of NC_064641.1, forward strand.
ATTCATAGCCTTTATTTTGCCAAACAACGACGGAATTTTTCTGAATGACAATGCGCCATGTCATTTGGCCATAATTGTTCGTGATCGGTTTGAAGAACATTCTGGACAATTCGAGCGAATGATTTGGCCATCCAGATCGCTCGACATGAATACTACCGAATATTTAGGGAAATAAGGAAGAGGACCATGCACAAAGTCCTGCACCGAAAAAACTTTCGCAGTTATGGATGGTTATAGAGGCGACACGGCTCAATATTTCTTCAAGGGACTTCCAATTTCTTGTTGAGTCCGAGCCACGTCGAGTTGCTGCACTACGTCGGGCAAACGGAAGTCTGATACGACATTAGGAGATATGCCATGACTTTTGTCACCTCAGTACATGTTCCGTAAGTGAAAGCACCGTGCATGATAGCAGTTACTTCGTATAAATATAAGAAACCTCGTGTCCTGTCCTAGTCGCTCATGAAGCGAGCGAAATGTTTGTACGCCTCGGTATTCTCTCACATCTCATCCTCGTCATCCCTACTCGAAATAACACGGTGCGAGCAGCACAACTGTTGCTCAGTTTGCCTCGAATACTGGTTCTATAAATTTACACAACAGCTTTTCTACGAAATCAGTGTCACCGTTCTCCCAGAGGTTACCATTTAATCCCGTTGTGCTTTAAAATAGGCTGTACTGAGCTGTTCATACTGTAGCAGTGTGTCTTTGAATTCCTTTGAGGTCTTTTGTCATGCGAACGTTAACAGAAACTTCGGACTTTGAAACAGTACATTAGACTAATGTCTTTTAGGCGGTTTTCTCTGTAAGTGCAGCGCCCTGTTCCAGAAGCCTCCCGTCAAACCCGAGCTCTTCTTTCACTTTTTCCGCAAGTACACTGACGGGTAAAAAACACCAAAAAATAATTAATGTAGAGTAATGAAATTTCTGAAATACATTTGTCTAGGTGATATACGTAAGCGATTAACATTGCAAATTAAAGGTAAGTGCGAGATGAGACATTGAAAATATGAAATGCTGGTACATTAATAACCGCTGTAACGGCCAGAATGTTGAATGCAAGCGATGAAACGTGCTTGTATTGTGTTGTACAAGTGCCGGATGTCAGTTTGTGGGATGGAGTTCCATGCCTGTTGTATCTGGTTGGTCAGTATACGGGTTTTGAATAACGCTGGAGTTGTCGTCGGATCATGTCCCATATGTGCTAACTGGAGCCAAGCTGGTGATCGAGCAGGCCAAGGCAACATATCTGCATTCTGTAGAGCTTGTTGTGTTACAGCAGCTATATACTGTTCATCAATAATAGCACAATAGGTCGAATCATCAGACTGATGAACAAATTAGCAGTCAGGTTGTAACACGCCCCGGGGTACAAATGGGTGAGGTACCTTAAACTGGCTTCTCGTTTCGTGACCGTGCGCCCTGGCCACTCCACGTACCTGATAATCCCGCGGCGGCCTTATTGTCCTCCTCCACACTGCTGTCGGCTTGCATGAAATTATCTATCGAAATATGCAAGCGGGTTTAGGGGAGCCACTCAACGTTAAAACACAACACTGTCCGACGTTTGGTGTGAACAACTATATTCTGAGACGATAAAGAAAGTCGCAGGTTGTACTGCTTACATTCTAATTCAGAAGTGTTATCCCGATTAATGGTTGATTGACAGTCCACAATATCGTTCGGACGAGCGCACACGTAACGACACGATGCGGGTGATTGTTGATGATGCGGAAGCCGAATGATCGAACGAAAGTTCTTACGCTCGTCACGCATACACAGATATTTGGTATCAGTCCTCCTTGACACTAGTAATGATATAACACTATTCGTAAAGTTAATTTTTCAGTTCTCACTTGCACGAGTGTGCGCGTAACCGTCGCGGCGCGGCTGATTGTTGATAATGCGGAACGCGATGACCGAACGCACGTCCTCACGCTCGCTACAAGACACTGGCACTTAAATGCTCTCTTTTGTGGTCAATAATTTTACCGATTCACGTTAGTTCATTCTTGGAGACCGAACACGGCGCGGATGATTGATACTGTACGGTACGACACGCAACGAGAGGATACACAAAAACGTTATCAGCAGCACTGCTCATTTTTAAATTACTTCTTGACGCACTTTCCTCTGAATCATTTACTTATTTTATCACTATACTGTAATAACACTTGTAGCAACACTTCAACTTGCATGCTAACAATGCCTCTCAAATGCAGAACTACACACCACACAACATAACAGTTCTGTGTCCCGTGCTCGACTCTCTACAGACGCGGCTGCCCGCAAAGATACTCCACAACTAAGCCAGCGATATGACAGTATGCTTACAAGGTTGCTTGGGATAACCAGGAGAGTGGTCCTGCTGTCATACGAAATCGTACCCCAGACCACAACTCCAAGTGTAGGTCCACTGTGTCCAGCGCTCAGACAGGTTGGTTACAGGCCCTTTTTTATTGGCCTCCTAACTAACGCACGGCCATCCTGCCACCGAGGAAGAACCAGCTTTTATCAGAAAACACAAAAGACCTCCACCCTGCCCTCCAATGATCTCTCGCTTCACACCACTGGTATCGCAAGTGGCGGTGCTTTGTTTGGGGTCAGTGGAATGTACGCTGCAGGGCAGCTGCTCTCGAAGTAACCGATTTGTAAGGTTCGTTGCTTCACTGTGGTGTCAAACGCTGGTCAGATTGCTGCTCCAGATGCAGAACGAAACGCCAGTGCCGTACTCCGAATACGATGGTCTCCTCTCTCCGAAGTACATCTACATCTACATTTATACTCCGCAAGCCACCCAACGGTGTGTGGCGGAGGGTACTTTACGTGCCACTGTCATTACCTCCCTTTCCTGTTCCAGTCGCGTATGGTTCGCGGGAATAACGACTGTCTGAAAGCCTCCGTGCGCGCTCTAATCTCTCTAATTTTACATTCGTGATCTCCTCGGGAGGTATAAGTAGGGGGAAGCAATATATTCGATACCTCATCCAGAAACGCACCCTCTCGAAACCTGGCGACCAATCTACACCGCGATGCAGAGCGCCTCTCTTGCAGAGTCTGCCACTTGAGTTTATTAAACATCTCCGTAACGCTATCACGGTTACCAAATAACCCTGTGACGAAACGCGCCGCTCTTCTTTGGATCTTCTCTACCTCCTCCGTCAAAGCGATCTGGTACGGATCCCACACTGATGAGCAATACTCAAGTATAGGTCGAACGAGTGTTTTGTAAGCCACCTCCTTTGTTGATGAACTACATTTTCTAAGCACTCTCCCAATGAATCTCAACCTGGTACCCGCCTTACCAACAATTAATTTTATATGATCATTCCACTTCAAATCGTTCCGCACGCATACTCCCAGATATTTTACAGAAGTAACTGCTACCAGTGTTTGTTCCGCTATCATATAATCATACAATAAAGGATCCTTCTTTCTATGTATTCGCAATACATTACATTTGTCTATGTTAAGGGTCAGTTGCCACTCCCTGCACCAAGTGCCTATCCGCTGCAGATCTTCCTGCATTTCGCTACAATTTTCTAATGCTGCAACTTCTCTGTATACTACAGCATCATCCGCGAAAAGCCGCATGGAACTTCCGACACTATCTACCACGTGGCCGTGCAAAGCCAGGTCTCCCTGAGACCGTACTTTCCCGTGACCACCGCTGCCAGCAATCATGTACAGTGGCTGCATCCCTGCCAAGTCTTTCTGCATTATCGCGGAGGGAACATTCAGCTTCTCGTAGCCCTATTACACGGTCTCGATCAAACTCAGTCTTTGTCGCCTTAAAGGTATTCTTGACTAGCATCAACACACCACAACCAGTCTCTAAGGTAAATAACCTCACGACCGTTTCAGCGGGTACTTAAAGCGAACCTAATTTGCATCCTCATAGAGGTGCTCCTATCGCCACTCTTATGCGACTGGCGCGATATTTGAATAGACATCTGAACCGTGGATTTACTTTCAAAACCTTTTCTTAAAGAATTTACTTTATTTACTAGCAATTCATCAAGAACACTAACACATTCAATCACACAATATGAGCGTGGAAGTAGTTGCCAGTAGGTAACTGATGAAAACAAATTTCTTTCAACGAATGGAAATTTTATTCCTAAAAGCCCTTTCCTTTTTTTTTAAAAAAAAAAGCAGATTTAAATTATAATCAGAAAGCATCCTTTAAATATCAAGTTACAATTTTTTCAGAGGCAGAAATAACTTTTTTTCCCTAGATCCTTGCCGCACCCTTTTAACACGGCCATAGTCACGGCCGCGCACAGCAACCTCTGAAAGACTACACTGGTGCAAATCTGCAACACACCAGATTACTTTAACTAAATTTTTAACAACTCACACAAACACATAAACTAGGCACCCCGTAGGAGGGATTGAAATGGTACAAAACACTCACATTAAGAAATTTACTTGCCACCGAAAGTGCAACTTGTTTTTAAAAGAAAACTCTTACGGTGGAAGGGTGGCAACTTTATGTACTAAAATGACCATTTAGATAAAAACCCATGAAGTGCAGTCTTACTTAAAATGTACAAACATGCTCTACATTACTCATATACCGCCTGTCAAGATGATAGGCAAGATCAAAACATATATCAGGAATTTTTCAGGAATTCGGCCTTTGCACCTTAAGAACTAAATTCTTTAACACCGAATCCGACGAACATGACAGAGGCAGCTATTAAAGTATGGCACACCGACGGACAGACAGACACCAACTGCCTAACAAATGCGGACGGGAGAGAGACGAGCAAGCTGGGGACGAGAGACTGACCAAGAAAACAAGTAGAATTCAACAAGAAAATGAATCAACATATCACGAATCACTTCTAATAAACAGCGATGACTGGCGAAGACGTGGCGCAGCACCCCAAAACGCTCTCCCGAACCGTCCGCTGCCAGTCGCTTCAACGGACGCAGGAAGGCGCGCCGATCTCCCGTCTCACGGCGTCGCAGCTCGCACCGGCCAACCCGATGTCGTGGGTTGACTCCTGTTGCTCTCGTGTCAGCCGCGGAGCCATTACCCTTCGCTATACGACGCGGCCCACTGGACTCACGCGGCGACCTCACATGCGCCGACGCCCAAGGCAGAGGAGTCATCTTGTGTCTCAGTGCGCGACCGACCAACCGACCGATCCAACCGCCAATGAGCAACTCGAGCAGACTGGCGGCCTAACACGTACTAGCACTCCGGACGACAGACAGACACTGACTGCCCCACACTGACCCGGCTGACCAACTGAGTGACTGGCGAGCTCATAGCGCCCCTTAAGTGCACGTGAACAGACAACCTTTCCCCATTCCCACCAGAGAGAGACACGAAAGCTGCGATTGCCACAGCGGCGCCACCGCCAGAAACGGAGTGCGACTGCTTCACACTATGCGCTGCGGCGCGCTCTTCAAAACAGTAATTTTTACCGCAGCTCAACATCGTTCTTCAAATGTAGAAATAATCTTTCGTTTACGTCTCACAACTCTTTGGTGTTGCGATTTTTTCCGTCATTGTATTTTCGCGTGTTCGTACAATTGTCTACCGTTTTGAAATATTACTACTAAACATTTAATCTATACGACAGTCTCCTGAAGTGTATCACTAGTCTTTTAACTTCATAATATCTATTTTCCCCTGTTTGTTATGGATATCACCTTGCGTTTATTTTAAGAGGGCCGTTATTCGGTACATCCTTCGAAAGTTCTGTCAGATTTCATCTCCTTATCCTTACAGCCATCGAGCGGTGATATTTTTAGGCACTACATTGCATTTCAAGATGAAACTTTCAATGAATGCGCACCCCTAAAGCACATATACATATAGTGCTTTATATGCAAGCGGTTGATGTGTTATACAGATTCTTTTATAGAAACAATTACATACTTTGATTATGATCAACAAATCATCGCTCTTGGCCAGTCATTAGCCATTGAAGAATGTAAGCGTCACAGGCGCTACATGGCGGACAAAATGCATACGTCATGCGTTGTAAGGTTGTATGATAATGCATGTCGTGGAAGCTTTGTTCACAATGCAGATTCTGAAGATGACCAAATAATGGCATAAGCCGGTGATCACTGTAATCAAATTCTACGAATTTGTCTAACATAAATAGAAATTCATCGTGTTCAGTTACAACTTGGCGCTGTTTTCGTCGCTATACGCCAATCAGCCTTGCCGATATATGAGTTTTGAGTTTTATTAATAAAAGTCGATGCTTCAGTAACTTCTGCTAAAAATTGCAAATGTGTTAGCGAAATTTCAACATGTGACATATTCATAAGAATCTTAATAAATTACAAAATTAATTTCGCGCTCCGAATTTGGCATGCAAATTAAGTTTCGAGTAACAGGACGCCAACACGTGGATGAATGTAATGACATGTTTCAGATGTCAAAGAAATAAAAAATGGAGAGTTTTCGTGTTCTGTAAAAGTAATTCGAATGTACGGGAGAGAAATAATGTGCAAATTAACAATATTACACTGGCAGTAATCCATTCATTAGAACCGCAGAACTGACAGGTTGCAAATGTGGCGTTACTCACTGTAGAATTGATCGGAACTGGGGCAATTACTGACAATAGAACTGAATTTCACTTTAGAGAACTGCTATTTGCATCTCCCGTATTGGGCGAATGAAGAGAATAGGCAGTCAACGAATCAGTCTGCCCCTTAGTACCGTTTGTGAGAGACAAAGACATCTTTTTTGTCTGCTTCACCTCGAGATGAACCAGATCTATAAACAAAAATAACCAAATCAAGAATAGAAGTAAACACTATAAATTATCTCACGCTACTCACTGCATTCTGCTGTACTTCTCTGCTGAAGCTGATACAGACTATTAATCACTAATTAATTTTAGACTCAAATTCGACAAAATAATCAGAGCAGTGTTTTTATATCTCATTATTTTTTTAGCAATATCATCAACCACTTGAAATCGACCGCTAGAGAAAAGCATCTTCTAGACTTCCAGTCGCATTACAGTATCGAACTATGCGCATCCATGTTATTCCTGTGTCCTTGCTAATGCCATCCACCCACCTTGAGTTAGGTCGCGGTCACGATAGTTTACTTCTTTCAGCAAACAGGAAAGATATTCCGAGGTCCATCTGCCATTCTGCCATCTGTTTACATGCCGTCCACCTCCATTCCATTTTCGTTGCATTCGTAATCAAGTCTTCCATTCCCGTCTGTTCCATGATCCATACATCTGTTTTCCTGTCTCCTTAGAGTTTTCCAACATAAATCTCCCCATTGCAAATTTAGCTACCCTCTGTTTTGAGACGGTTTTCGCGTATCCCGAAATTTCTTTATATCTCAGTGTCGCCAGGAACGTACTTAATTACATGTATTTCTCGTTCATTTCTGTTGGAGTAGTCCAGTTCACCATCGAATACTCCAACGGGAAGACGGGATGACATGTCTGGCGCCACGTTTTTGTTGCTCGGCACGTTTTTAACGGTACAATCACGCTCTTGGGATGCAGGTACCTAGTGCAGTAGTCTGGCATACAGATGAGGACAGCTGTTTAGGAACGTTAGTGCCCTGTGATCGGGCACTACCATTACCTCATAACTTAGTAGGTACTGTTGGAATCGATGAAAGCTTCAAGTGAGCACTAATAAATCATTCTGTGGCACTCCGTAGCGACACTGGCACTCCCACATCATACGGCCAGTGAAACATATGGAGCTCTTCGATTTCTCCCTCGCCTCGCTGTTGGTAAAGTTCAGAATTCATCTTGTAGTATGAAACATCTGTTACGGCGAAGAACTGTTTGTTGAAATCGGAATGATAAAGAGGAAAATGCTTGGCCATACTCTGAAACTAGCTTTAATGCAGCAGATTTTAGCAAAAACGAGAGTCCTTCTCTACAAATGTATCTTTTGTTACGTGACCGTTTTTTCGAAACTGTCCTGTAACTTATGTAAAATCGGAAAGAAAAAGTCACATCAAATCGGAATAAATTAATCTCCATCAGAAAATTAAGTATTAAACAGTACTAGTGATTGCCATTACTTAACTACTTGGGATACAGATTCCTACGTTGAGAATTGCATGTACACCTAACTAAGAAGCCACTGTGAAAGCAGGTGCATTTGGATGTGTACGACGGGACGCGCTGTAGGGAAATAAAATCGGCGGGGAACCAGCCCCTAGCAGAATTTGCAGAAGTCCCGCTTGCAGACATGCGTACAACAACGTCAGGCAGTCGGGCCGGACTATGCTTTGAAGGAAAAGCTGCCATGGCGCCGAATATCCAGAGTCGTACAATACAGCTTGTATCTCCAGGTTTTGCTGGGACAACAGACTGTTTTTAGCGAGCTGCGTGTGGTCCAAGAATGCTTGCCGTTTTTGGCAGAGTCCCGTAAGAATTGCTATTGTCTAAAGAACTGCAGGTAGGCAAAATTCACGGGCCTGTAGGATAACACATTAGAAATTTAAATGAGATCAGAACGTTTAGGGCTCCTTTGAAGATTGTGACACACCGACAGCACCCTCAGATCCTGCCAAGACCGAATACTTAAGAGAATGTAAATAATTTGGAGGTGGAAATAAGGAATTTGGTTATGCTTACAGAGGTCCACCCTTATTAGCCAGCACACTGATGTAGACACTAAGGAGGAGAGAGCAGGACACAGGGTTTGGAGGACCAAGTATAACGAATTTTATAACCGGTTAATCACTTGAAAAGTGAGTAGGGGAGGAAGACCAGCATCTTATAAGGCAACTTCTTACTGGTAGGCACCCCACAGTGTTTATCATTCAGCCAATCAAAATTATGGGATGCAGAAAAACGCATAGAACGAAGTCTGCCTTTAGTTTCTCCTCAGACAGACACCTTCTCTGGTAGACTTGATCGGCATACGACTTGATGGACAGTTTTAACCTTTAGGTGGCTACTCCAGAATCATCTTCGACGAGAGGGTGACTTTGTTGAAGGTAGATGTAAGTTGTTGGTTCAGAGCCAAAGACTTCAGCTACCATCCGCAAACTATCAGTATGGTTGGACCCAGGCACAACAGTGAGGCGAACTGTAGGGAAAGTCGAATCATTTTTGACGAAGTTCACTACTTGCAGTCTTCATTCTGAAGACTTGTTTGCAGTTGAGGTTCAACATGATTTCGACTTCAGCAACAGGTCCACAGGTATTTTCTACTCGTATTTTTATATACTACTCTTCATGAATCAAGGTAAGTCTTCCGTGAATGTTAATGTTTTATCCAGGTCGCGTTCATCTGAATCACATTCCAGACCGCTTGTCGAGATTTCCAAGGTATTAGCTTATTATTTTCAATTATTGTTAAACTATTTTTGATTTTATGTGTCATAAACTGATTTAATTGGGATTATTGGAGTGAGATGAATTCCTTTAACATGCATGTCAGATATACAGTGCCATATGGAAATATTCAATTAAGGATTCAATTAAAGACTCCAACACTGTCTCTCAAACCACCCCATCAACTTGCACATTCAAAACGGCACAATATTCCAAAAGGTGAATGATTCTGCACAGACCTCAGCAGTGTATGTCTGCATTTCGGCTGTCCAGGAATCTTTCCACTTCAAAAAAACTTGTCACACAATGGTTCTCCATCTGAATAGACAGGAAGAAGTCACTGATCTGGCCAGAGAATTGGGGGTTAAACAAAATAGACAAAGAAGCAGCTTGTTGACGGCGTCCTGTACAGGATGAGGTTGGACGCTGTCATAAACTTAAAACGACGCTAATGGCAGTTTCCACGGACGCTGCATCTTGACAGCGTCCCTTAAGTTAGCCAGATTTCGATAATTTGCGGCTTTGATGTTTGTCCCTTACCATAATCTGCTAGCACCATACCATAACAGTCCCAAAAACACAGCATTACCTTGTCCAATGACAGTTGGGGCTTCACGTTTTTGGACAACGGTCAATCCACATGTTTCCACTGCTTGCTTCGCGTCTTTGCCTCCGGACCAGAGCTACACTTGTCATGGTGATTAGATGGCTAGACGAGACATCTAGATTGACGCGACACAGGTGCAACGTTTCCGCTGCTATCAGCTGTACAGCAGAATTTTTGAACAATTTTTAACAGTGCCGGGGCCCAATAGGTGATACCCTCGTCACATCCAAAATATTGTGCAAGATGCTGAAAACTGATCCACGATTGATTTTTCTGGTGCCAAACACATATTTTTATTTTGTCAGAAAGTTTCATTAAAATGTACAGTGCACTTGTAACATATCGTTTCCTGCCCGTGGCTGTTCATTCTATTCACTATCGTGGGCGCCAGAGCCATTTTCCAGAAGCGGGTAGCCGAAGTTTTGCATTGAGTCTCGGTATGATGGGCTGGTCTGCAGATAATCCTCCCAAACGTGTTGTAGTCGGAGCCGACTAGTCTGGCTGAAGCGGCTGTAATTTCCAATAACGGACGCTGTTTTCCAACATCTGTAACCAGGAAAGTCCAGTGAGCTAGCACCGCTCTACAGAAGTACTACTAACGGAAACAGCAAATGCCGAACGAGAATGTCTACAATCAGCTCCTGATTCTGACTGGCAGAAAGGTCTAAATGTTAAATAATTTCGTGGAGCTGTTTTGAACTCGCAAAACAGGGAAGTCGAGCCAGTACCCCTCTTGGACAGCAGGAGGAGAGAACGTGTGCCCTCTGTGGCAGCTTTGGTGTTACTTTCTGGAGTCGGGAGTTTGTGATCCTTCACGATCAACAATACTACTTTCCAAATACGAAGGGATGACAAAAAAATGTTCCTGTGTGGTGGTGTGGAATTCTGCTTTGCCCTTTCGGGTTTTCTAGGCAATTGCTGTCTTTTAGTGAGCGTGCACAAGCAATCAGGAGCTTCATAACAGATTGCGGATCCTACAGATGATGTTTCGTGAAGAAATCTGACTACTTCTTCTTTAGTGTATCTGTCTTAAGAGAAACTTCAATTGGAGGCTCTCCATAGTGTCCTGTTCTGAATATCTTCCTTCATATCTTTGTATGTTCGTCCTCTTGTAATATCAAGCACCATACCAGTTCTCTTTCTACTTCTTCTCCTCGTTATTTCACCTCTATAATTTGTTGTTGCAGGCAATTCCTAGGCAGTATGTGTCCCAGCCAAGATTTTTTCCTCTTTATGATCACTTGCAATCATCTTCCCCTATTTTTTTCATTACTTCCTCATTCTGTCAGTCCAATTTCACCTTCCACATTCTTCTCCATAGCGACATTTCAAAACCTTCTAAATAACTTTCTTCTTTCTCTTTAGCTGTGCATGATTCACAGCGTTATTACAATACACTCCAGCCATAATATTTAACAAGTCTTTTCTTGGCTTCATAAGAATTCTTCTACACATTAGTAACCGCTTCATCTTTCCAAATGTTCTCTTTCCCATAGATATCCATCTCCTCACTTATTCTCTACAGCTCCCATTCCATGTCATTAAACTTCCCAGGTTTAGAAAGGACTGTACTTGTACTACCTTTTTTCCTTCTGGGAATATGATAACTCGAGTTTCCTTCTTGCCCATTCTCACCACTTTTGTCTTTACTATATTTGTTTTCATTCCATACTTCTGGCCCCTTCCTGCAATACTCTTCAACATCTTCTGTAGTTCCTCTACTAATTCCGCCGGCGCTGCTTGACAGTCCACATATTTTATGGTCTTTACCTTCTCTCATCTAATTACAGTACCTCTTACATCCTCTACGACCTTACTTATCTTCTCCGAATACGTTGCACTGCTTCAAAGACAGTAAGAATCCTTGCCTCACACCCTTTCCAATGCTCATCTCTTCCGTCTCCTCTTACATTACTCTGACTGTCACGTTTTTCTTTGTATACATCTCCTTTAGTAACCTTGCGTCTTTCCACTCCATACCCACATCTTTTAAAATTATAAACAGTATACCCCAGTTGAGTCTGTCTAAAGCCAATCGATAAAACAAATAAACACCTTCTTGTTCATTTCTATCATCCTTTTTCAATCATCCTCAGAAAACCTATAGCGTATCTACGATACGACATTGCAATGTCTGTGTTATCCCGAATTACGATGCAATTTTCCATTGTATGTGCATGCAACATCGTGCCAGTCGATGTGTGACCGAGTGGTTCTAGGCGCTTCCGTCTCGAATCCTGCCTCAGGCACGGATTTTGTGATGTCCTTCGGTTAGTTACGTTTAATTAGTTCTAAGTTCTAGGGGACTGATGATCTCAGCTGTTAAGTCCCAAAGTGCTCAGAGCCATTTGAACCATTTGAGCAACATCATATTTATCCGCCGACATCGGGCAAGTGACTTTCAAGTAAAATGTCTCGCCTGTAGGGGAATAGACATAATGCATGCCCGAGGATGTTGAAGACACATAGCTGACGACATATGGAAGTTTGAGCTGGTCGTGAGGAGTCGTGCTCGGATAACTTAGTGGTAGGGCGACCACTCGCGATAAGCGGCAAATCAAATCTTCATTGTCGTCATTCATGTATACAGTTGATGGTTGTCCGTATTCGCAATTGCATTACATTTCATGTGTAGCATCTCTTGTTCCTTTAATCTTTCTGAACGCGACCTGGTCTTCTACAGTATTTTCCTCAGTTTTCTTTTAAATTCTCCTTAGTATGACTCTATTTATAGCTTTTGCAACATAACCCATAGGACTCATTGTCCTATAGTCTTTACATTCTTTCACGTTGCACGTGTCATGTAAAGGTACTAGAATGCTCTTAATTAGATCTTAATATCAAATTCCTGTGTTATAAATCCTGTTTACTACATATGTCAATCTGGTTTAAATGAAATCAATAAATTCCAGTCCTTTCTGTGGAAATTTGAGTGCGGATTTTTGAGAGAATATTTCTCAGTTGACTTTAAACTTCGTTTAGTTGTTGATAATAGTGTCGGAAGTTGATAGGAGCCAGGGTTCTGTGTAAATCTGCCGAGAAATAAGTGGCGTAATCTGCCCCACACGAAGCATATCGCGAAGAGTGTGTGGCTACTGAGAGCAGTAGCGACTGGGACTCCAGGCGCAGACGAGAAGGAAGCTTCAGTTCGTAGGTTGAATATTCCTCCTGGAATACATCGCTGTTCACTCTCATTCACATGGCAGCCTTCTGCCGAGTAGGTCCCAATTCATCCACCGAACAGCAACGAACCTAAGTTGTAATGTAATTGCAGTAGTAGTATTTTGGCACGGAGTACCGTGCGTAACATGTAATCATAAGGTAGCATCCATACATTACCAGACATGACTACACCGCAACTGTTATGATGTAGCCATTGCCCAGTGACGGAGAGATGCTACCTTGTGTTTACACGATACATTTGCGGATTTGGAATTCGTCGATCACCACATTGTTCTTATGGCAAATCTATTACAAATAGTGATAAACAATAAAGACAGCTGGGTGCACATAAAGAATAATAAAAAGGAATAAATAATTGTAATGTCAAGAATAAAATAGTTTTCTGATGTTGTGGAACTATTATTTACTTAATCACAATTCTGTTGTCGGCTTCTTAGGCAACAACTGAATGTCACAACAACAGGTAACTTACGGTTACTTAAATAAGTAATACTTGCAGAACATAATGGAAGGGATTCCTCTTTGACTGTATTGTCGCGTTCTGGCAAGCACTGACAGAGAAGTCAGTTAATAATAAACTTTATTCTCGATACTAATAAATTATGACTGAAGCTCAGCACACGAAGAAACTGAATGAACGATGTGCCGCGAGTGTTGGCTGCAGACCAAAAACGCCGGAAACAACATTTCAGAATTGTGTTAGGAAAATCGATGCAACTTTGAAGGACATCAACGTAATAAAGCCACGCCATTTACTGCATGCTGCCCTCTTGACTCATTAACCGCGAAGTCACCGATTCTTGGACTTTGTTTTCGGATACCCTCATGTGTATCATGGTTGTGCTGCAGATAAACTTAGGCTGTGTTATTGGATTGTCTCTAGACTATGATCTTCCGTTTGTCTACTCCTCGTCGAACATTTATCTGAGTAATAATTCCACTCATGATTGTAACTAGTAAGTTTCCAACAAACGTTTGTAGTCCCAGACAGAACACTGCAGGAGTACAGGCTGTTTTTATAATGAGGTTTGCTATGTGTTGTCCACGTAAAAAGTATATTCAGGCCGTGAATGCAGACAGTTACACAATTTGTAAAAGATTTCAACTTTAATTTAAATTTCTGGTAACCTCAGTTTATTATTTGACGTCGCATGTAACCTTGTTCAGTGCCATCACACCAAAACAAAGAAGCCCGTTATCAACGTTGAACAAGAAGACAAAGTATGAATGAGGCATTTTTTCCTCTTTAGTAATGCATTTCTGTGAATCAAAGTTAACCTAAAATTTATTTTTATTATTAGCAACAAATGTTATTAAATCCGAAATTGTAAAACTTAATTTATCATTAAAAATCAGCGATCTCATCAGTTTCACGTTCCACCTAACGCATATCGTTGTAGTGAATTTATCTGCGATTGATTCTGGATTATATAGTTTTTAAGACGAAGTAGGGAGTATAGCCACTTTCTTGACATTCTCTCATCTCATGTAGGATGCTAAAACTTAGAATAAAAATCATCATCTACGGCTGCCGAAGACTTCCGGCATATGAAGTCACCCTCGTCCCACCAACGGCCTTGTCAGAGAGGGCTGAGGAACGGATAGAGGTTCAGGGCACTGTCTTGTCCTTGAGATAGGTAACTGCCCTTAAAGGCGGAAGAATCAGCAATATCAACGGCATGATGATGCAGAAGACAGTGGAAACCACTGTATTAAAAACACATAAAATGTATCCACAGAACATGTGGCCTGTAATTCAGAAGTATCATGGAAATTTCACTATTGGCTAAAGATTCCGAACTACTCCCCCATTCAAATCTCAGGGAGGAAATTACAAAGACGGAGGTAGCCATGAGGAAAAGATTAAATAACTAACGAAAGGGTAACGTTCTATGAGTCGAAACGTGGAACTTCAAAAGTTTCAACGTTTTAGGGAAACAAAATTTGAAAAGGGAAATACTCAGACTCATTCTAGATATAGCGGGGGTGGGGGGTGGGGGTATTGAAGTGAAACGGTAAAAAGACAAGGAGTTTTATTCAGCCGAATATAGGGTAGTATCAACAGCAACAGAAAATGGAACAACGGGAGTAGGATTCATTATAAATAAGAAGATAGAGCAGAAAGTGAGTTACTGTTAACAATTCAGTGATAGGTTTATTGTCATCTGAATCGACAGAAAACCAGCACCGACAGCAATAGTTCAGGTATACATCCCGGTGTCGCAAACAGAACTTGACCAGATAGAGAAGGTATTTGAGGATATTAATTGGGTACTTCAGTTCGTAAAGGGGTGAAAATTTAATAGTCGTGAAGGATTGGAATACGGTTCTAACGGAAGAAGTGGAAGACAGGGTTACGGGAAAATGTAGGCTTGGTAATAGGAATGAGAGAGAAGAAAACCTAATTGAGTTCTGCAATAAATTTCAGATACTGACAGCGAATACTCTGTTCAATAATCACAGGAGAAGGAGGTATACTTGGAAAACGCCGAGGGATACGGAAAGATTTCACTCATATTACGTCATGGTCAGGCAGAGATTCCGAAATCAAATATTGGATTACAATGTGTATGTCGGAGTAGATATAGACTCAAGTCACAATTTACACTGCTGGCCACCGTAAATGCAACACCAAGAAAGACAAGAGGTAGCACAACAAAACTTGTTTTGTAGATAACATGTTGACCAAGTATCAAATGATTACGTTTACAGACGTCTGTGACACGTGGTTCCTGCCAGAATCAGTAGCCAGAGTAGCCGCCATTGTTGGAGACCACCGCTGCCACACGTCTCGGCATTGAGTCAAAGAGACGTTGGATGTGTTCCTGGGGTACAGCAGCCCAAGCAGCTTCCACACGTTGCCAAAGCTCATCTGGTGTGACAGCTGGGGATGTAATCTGGGTCACTCGTTGAGCAACCATGGACCACATGTTTTCTATCGGCGAAAGATCCGGAGAGCGAGCCGGCCAGGGAAGCAATTCAATCTGGTTATTGACGAAGAACCTTTGGACAATGCGCGCCACGTGTGGTCGCGCATTATCCTGTTGAAATATGGCTGTGGCCGAGCCCTGAAGGTAAGGAAGGACAACTGGCTCCAGCACCTCGGATATGTAGCGCCGGCTATTTAAAGTACTGGCAATGAGTACTAGAGGCGTGCGAGAGTAATATCCAATACCGCCCCATACCATAATACCCGGTGCAAGGCCAGTGTGGCGGTGCATAATGCAGCTGTCCAGCATCCTCTCTCCACGGTGTCTCCACACTCGAATCCGACCATCGTGGTGCTGCAGACAGAAGCGTGCCTCGTCAGTAAAGACAACGTCATTCCATTCTGCCGTCCACATCCGTCTGTCATCACACCATTGGCGACGGAGACGTCTGTGGTTCTGCGTCAATGGTAGACGAAGCAATGGACGTCTTGCGGACAGACCACTCTGCTGTAAACGGCGTCGAATGGTACGCGCAGACACTGGATGATGCGTTACAGACGCAATGTGCTGTACTATGGTTCGGGATGTCACTGAGCGATCCGTCACTGCCATGCGCACAATTTGCCTATCAGCACGTGCAGTGGTGCACCGAGGTGAATGCGTTCGACCACAGTTGTTTGGTTTCGTCCAACACGACTAGCGATTTCTCTGTATGATAATCCACAATCTCGGTAAGCCACTATCCTTCCTCTGTCGAACTCGGATACTTGATCAAACACTGTTCGCTGTTGTCTACGAGGCATAACTGATCGTCTTGTGAAACAACCACAAGATAAACACACGTGCCGAACGTACACTCGTCGAAATCGCCAAGCCTTAAATGGCGCTATGAGGTGGCGCCACAGGCGCGCGTGATGTGCGTCTGCGCTGAAATTCTAATCAGTTGCATATCTCATCGCTGCAAACCCATGGTGTAAATTTCACTTGATTCGGATGCTTCCTTCAGGGTATTGCATTTACGGTGGCCAGCAGTGTAGTAACTATGAAGAGTGGGATGACGTTTAAGAGACTGGTCAGGAAAAATCAATACGCAAAGATGTACTAAGGAATGAAGAGATACTCTTGAAGTTCTCTGAGGCTAAAATGAGTCCGGCAGAAACGGCGGGGAAAGGAATATATGAAAAACACCAACAAGAAAAAGGGACAGAATTATAGGACATCTGTTAAGATATCAGAGAATAACCTCCCTGGTACTGGAAGGAACTGTAGAGGGTAAAACTGTAGAGCGACACAGGGATTCGAATACATCCAGCAAATAATTGAGGAAGTAGGTTGCAAGCGCTTCTCTGAGATGGAAGGTTCGCTCAGGAGAGGAATTCGTAGAAGACCGCGTCAAACCAGTCAGAAGACTGATGACCCAGAAATAAGAATGCTTCAAAATAAATGAACCTTGATAATCTAACGGTCCGATTCTTTTAGTGTAGTCCTTCTGTGGCCAACATTAACAATTACGGTAACCGCAGGAAGAATTAAATAAAAGCATTTAATTTCATCCATTCTTTTTCATGGGATTTATGACAGAATGTACTGGAAAGTGAGTGTGGGAATTCCAAAATCTTTGAGGAGTCTTCTGCGAGAAACGCCCTTATCTGTTTTACAAGTCTTCTCACTGCTTGCTTTACTGAATGAATACCTGCTTCACTTCAGCTTCAGCATACCAGAGGAGCGAAAGTACGCCAAATAAGGTAACAACCTGGTCTTCTAGTCAACTCAGTGAGACATTCTTCTAAACGCTAAACTATCAGAATCGATATTTTTTATTACACTCCTGGAAATGGAAAAAAGAACACATTGACACCGGTGTGTCAGACCCACCATACTTGCTCCGGACACTGCGAGAGGGCTGTACAAGCAATGATCACACGCACGGCACAGCGGACACACCAGGAACCGCGGTGTTGGCCGTCGAATGGCGCTAGGTGCGCAGCATTTGTGCACCGCCGCTGTCAGTGTCAGCCACTTTGCCGTGGCATACGGAGCTCCATCGCAGTCTTTAACACTGGTAGCATGCCGCGACAGCGTGGACGTGAACCGTATGTGCAGTTGACGGACTTTGAGCGAGGGCGTATAGTGGGCATGCGGGAGGCCGGGTGGACGTACCGCCGAATTGCTCAACACGTGGGGCGTGAGGTCTCCACAGTACATCGATGTTGTCGCCAGTGGTCGGCGGAAGGTGCACGTGCCCGTCGACCTGGGACCGGACCGCAGCGACGCACGGATGCACGCCAAGACCGTAGGATCCTACGCAGTGCCGTAGGGGACCGCACCGCCACTTCCCAGCAAATTTGTTGGTCCTGGGGTATCGGCGAGGACCATTCGCAACCGTCTCCATGAAGCTGGGCTACGGTCCCGCACACCGTTAGGCCGTCTTCCGCTCACGCCCCAACATCGTGCAGCCCGCCTCCAGTGGTGTCGCGACAGGCGTGAATGGAGGGACGAATGGAGACGTGTCGTCTTCAGCGATGAGAGTCGCTTCTGCCTTGGTGCCAATGATGGTCGTATGCGTGTTTGGCGCCGTGCAGGTGAGCGCCACAATCAGGACTGCATACGACCGAGGCACACAGGGCCAACACCCGGCATCATGGTGTGGGGAGCGATCTCCTACACTGGCCGTACACCACTGGTGATCGTCGAGGGGACACTGAATAGTGCACGGTACATCCAAACCGTCATCGAACCCATCGTTCTACCATTCCTAGACCGGCAAGGGAACTTGCTATTCCAACAGGACAATGCACGTCCGCATGTATCCCGTGCCACCCAACGTGCTCTAGAAGGTGTAAGTCAACTACCCTGGCCAGCAAGATCTCCGGATCTGTCCCCCATTGAGCATATTTGGGACTGGATGAAGCGTCGTCTCACGCGGTCTGCACGTCCAGCACGAACGCTGGTCCAACTGAGGCGCCAGGTGGAAATGGCATGGCAAGCCGTTCCACAGGACTACATCCAGCATCTCTACGATCGTCTCCATGGGAGAATAGCAGCCTGCATTGCTGCGAAAGGTGGATATACACTGTACTAGTGCCGACATTGTGCATGCTCTGTTGCCTGTGTCTATGTGCCTGTGGTTCTGTCAGTGTGATCATGTGATGTATCTGACCCCAGGAATGTGTCAATAAAGTTTCCTCTTCCTGGGACAATGAATTCACGGTGTTCTTATTTCAATTTCCAGGTGTGTAGTTTATCGTTGTGTTGACTCCACTCGCTCGTTAACAAATTTTATAAAGTTATCATTACAAAGTCACTTTTATTTGCATAAAACAGCATAATTCGACTCTTCAGTAGAATTAGTCTTAAACTGTTTGCTGGAAACCAAGCAGATAAACTACAATATCATGCCATCACAAAATTCTTAAATTTGGTTGGATTATTGCTAACAGAAACTTCTCAAAAGCTGAGGAATATGAGCAGTGTGAGCCTATATTTACAACAGTTAAAAAGTCAGTGGCTGAATTTGAAAGCATCTGTACTTTCCCTGAATATGGTCGACGTAAATGGTGTATCAAAATGAAACCACAGTAAAAAACGTAAAGGAATTTGCACAAGTTTTATTACGTTATCGGCGATTAAAGATATATGTGACATAACTGATGCCTTAGGCACATCGCAACAAAAGGGTCTGATGAATTTTATGAAGAATTAACTGAAACAAATCCAGATAGGCAATGGAGTCTCTGATTTACATGAGAAATAAGCAGCTGCTAATTATGACGCCAAAATTCGAATCATAACACAGATCCATCGCTCTGGTGGTTCCCTTCGACAACGATGCCCTTGCGGAACTAGTACAACTTTTTTTTTTTGCGACTTAACTTCTGAGGTCATCAATCGCCTAGAACTTAGAACTAATTAAACCTAACTAACCTAAGGACATCACACACATCCATGCCCGAGGCAGGATTCGAACCTGCGACAGTAGCGGTCACTCGGCTCCAGACTGTAGCGCCTAGAACAGCACGGCCACTTCGGCCGGCACTAGTACAAATGTTGTGGCTTACCATTACAGCATCTAACCTGACGTCCCGCCCCGTGCTAAGTACACAACATTCAAAGATATATGTGCCCACACAGGGCAAATATTAGTCATCCCAAGGATACACCACGCTAATACCGAGTAACACACCCTCTAATCTTGATAACGACCACAATTCGGCGAGAAAAGAAGTCTATAAGTTTCCTCATATACATCATATTCAGTTGAATCCACTCACTGAATCCGTGAACCTGCCTAAGTGTGAGGATGCTGATTTCCGCGTTTCACCCTCTCTTCAAAACAGTTCGAGATGATTTTTATGGGATTAAGATGGGTTATTTAATGTGCCAGTAGAGATGCTGCAGTGCACCGGCGTATCGTCAAACCAAGAAGGTATACGTGTAGCGCTGTGAAGACGGCTGCTGTCATCTTGGAATACGGCGGTGTCCTTGGCAAATTCATTGCGAATATATAGAACAAAGGGCATCTCTTGGTCACCGAGAGTACTGAAATAAACACGACGCTTCATGTTCCAGATAACCTGAAGAAAGGAGCCCACGTCGTGGTACAAAATATAGCCCAAAAATGTCATAGAAGCTCCTCCGGCCTAAAGTAACCCCCTCCTCTCCCTCCTCTCTCCCCCCTACCTTTCACCAACATCACCACCGCCCGTCAATACGGATGAAACACCTGATTGGATATCGGTTCATTCGAAGCCTTGAAACATTTGAAAAGCAGCGACACTGCCACTCTTCCGATCTCATTACACCGAACACTCAAATAACGGTCCAGTATCTGTCTCGTTTGACCCTCTGAAGACGTGCAGCTTTATGTTATGATGTTAGCAGCAGTCTTTTGCGAGGTATCCGACTTTGAATGACCGTTACACGCAATCCCAGTCGCAATGTTTGCTTGGAACCTGATTGAAATAGATCTGCATTTACTGATAGCAGCGTTTCCTGTCGGATTTGAAGGCAACTGTCATTGAGAAGGTGTTACGCTCCTCTCCAGTCTTTTGCGATCGCCGTTGTTACGCAGTGTTAGATTGCTGTAAGTGAGGTACACCATTCGTTGTAGACACAGCGGTCAGTCCGTGTTGATAAACCAATAAATAAGGCGACCAGACTCAAAAATCCACAGCACAGTTCACCGTACAAGCATATACTTGGGAGCTTGTGTAATGTACTGTCAGAAAAATTTAATCCTCCGATTCGACTTCCAAATAATTAATAGTTGCGTAAAAGTGTAAATAAATATGACATTTTTCACCAGCACACTTTCACAAGGTACCCGCTAGCTCATAAAAACCATTGTTTCTTGGTTACCCATCGTTCTGACTGCGTATAATATACTGATCTGATGTTTTTCTTTTACGATTAAATTCAAACAGTTACTAAACTAACTCCAGTCGCTTTATATTTGTTACATTATCCAGCTAACAACTTAATACTACTTTTTCTACTTTTTAACGTTGACTGAGTGGTGAGAACTGGGAGAGACTAGGTTATGTCGGCGGCAGAGCGGCAGGGTGGGGGGGAGGGGGGGCGGAAGAAGGAGTTTGCCAAAAGCCAATATACCTTGAGCTAGTGGGTTTTAAGAGTTGACCGAAGAAAAAACTTAAAGAAGTTTCTCCGGAATACTCTCTAAGTTTAATAAGATTACAAATAACATGGACGACAGAAATTGGAGTCAGTGGATCTGGATTAACATTCGGTTAAAGACACAAATGAATTATACACATTGGCTGCTAGCGGGCGTTGATTTAAATCAATAGCTAAAATCCAAAATTCGTGCCAGATCAGGATTCGAACGTTGGCCTCCTATATACTGCGCATATATGCTGACCTCGGGGCCATTCGGAAACAGTGATCATCGCAGCTGCACGCGCTACCCTAGCACGCCTCCCATCAGACCCGCATTCTCAACTTATCCACTCACTATTAAAGTAAGGCCTTTTGCCCATTATTCTCGTTATTCGCAGCATTTTGCCGATGCCGGTAAGAGTTCGAGCCTGGTATAAATCCGCACTGAAGAGATCATTGGCCGTCTCGAGTTAACTACACATATGTAGCGTCTGTTTTTTTTCGGACATGTCTGGAAGAGCAGACACAATTTTAATCCTGCAACCACAATGACTCAAAACAAAAAGCAGTTAATGACATTAGCCTGCCAGTGGGCATCGATTAAATCAGTGGGGATAACTGAAAATTTGTGTTTGACTGGGATTTGAGCCCGGGTCTCTTGCCTCTTTTTTTGTCTCCTCTGGACAAGAAAGGGAACTACAAAAAAAGGATCTACTTGCCACTGTCGCTTGTAGCCTAAAAAAAAAAGGAACTTCAGCTCTTCAGGCGTTGGCGCCCAACAATGCCTATCCCAAAACGGTAACCTATAACTAAAGGGGCTAGGAAAGAAAAAAAGTAGGGGAAGAAAATATACATGGGAGAGATGAAAATGGAAGGAGTTCTGTTGGGGCGTGCTTTTTTTATTTTTTATTTATTTATTTATTTATTTTTTTATTTTAGCATCGGCATCTCATGGCTTGCACGTTCCAGGCGGAAGGCGGGTCATGAAAGGCACTGCACAGAAAATTTGTAAGGAACTGCTTGTTTCTGGGATTGCGAACAAGTGTACAGTGTCGATCATTAAGGTATGTCCAATAACACACTTCCGATTTCTCGTCGGAGCCAAAAAGGTAGCAGTCCGTATGGTCGCATATCCAGTTCATAGCGTTAGTTTTCGTTGTGGGATAATAAATCATGTCCAGGGATAAAAAAGTCTGGAAAGTGATTTGAGCAGTTGTCTGTTGGATAAGGAAAACCAAGCCTCCAGACGCCAGACGATGGATTACATGAGAATAGGTGGGCGTCTGTGTGTGAACACATAGGGGGTATCTCAGCGAGGCGAATGCGGTGTAAACGAGACTGGTTGCCTTTTTGCCATGTTTGGTGGTATACCATGTGGATAGGACGCTTTTGTCGAGAAAGCCTACAAGCACCGCTTTCGATACAGGACGCAGT
Organism: Schistocerca serialis cubense; assembly: GCF_023864345.2. Lineage (NCBI taxonomy): Eukaryota > Metazoa > Arthropoda > Insecta > Orthoptera > Acrididae > Schistocerca > Schistocerca serialis. Next base: position 205,928,472 of record NC_064641.1, read on the forward strand.
ATGATCTGGGGAAACTTGTGTTCGATGGAATTGTAATGCGTCGTGTACAGTCTTTGTACGGAGTATTTGTGGAAGTGGTAAGAAGTGAAGGATGTAATTTAATCCCAGAAAGAAATGTCTAAACTGATAAAAGGGGAAGTGGAATGGCTGATAACATAACTGGGGCTGACATAAGACCGTTGATGTTCTTAGGACAGAGGCGCCGTACTTTCCGTTGGGAACCAACAAAAAATGCCGTAACTCTGTCTGCCACGTGGAATAAGCCAACTCCACCACACTCTCGAGGGAGAACAAAGGAGGCGTATTGAACGTTGAATAACATCCCAGTACAGACAAAGATTCTTATCGCCATCAGCCGCTTGTGGCAGCCGCATGGTCTGCGGCGCCTTGCCACGGTTCGCGCGGTTCCCCCCCCCCCCCCCCCCCCGTCGGAGGTTCGAGTCCTCCCTCGGGCATTGGTGTGTGTTATCCTTAGCGTAAGTTAGACAAAGTGGTTTGTAAGCCTAGGGACCGATGACCTCAACATTTGGTCCCATAGGAAGTTACCACAAATTTCCAATATTTCCATCGCCATTAACATACGCCAGGTGAGAGTAATCTGGAACAGGAACACTTGTGCCATGTGAGGGATCCAAGAGGTATGGCAGATATTCAAGCATCATGCACACTGTGGAATGTCGAGGGAGCTAAGCCCTGGTCGTTTGAAGAAGACATCTGCTGCTTGTCGCCGCCAGACGACGGTGATCATTCGTAAAAATCAATCCCAAGCAGTGGGCAATATTGACCACACAGGAGAGGTACATCTCTCAGGTGTGCTCTCAACAGAGAGCTGAACCTACGATTTGGAAACGTTAAGAGAACTGCCCAGCGCCTCGCCATATGTCACCACTCACATCATACCCGCGTGGACGCCATCTTCACTGGCTTAGTAGGGGACAAGATCCTCAGCGTAGGCCACACAACAGAAGTGATGTCCGTGCAATGACAGACCCATCAGGCGTTGGCAAAGCCCCTGGAGTAGGGGTTCTAACGCCAAGGCGTATAGTATCGTGGAAAATATGCAACCGTGTCGGATGGAGGGCTTGATGGCTAGAGGCGCGGCGAGTCGTCCGTTATAGAGTATTCTTAAAGTCGAGCTGCGCAAGAGGTGCATTACCACTGTAACTATATAACTCGGGAAACCCAAGTGCTGGGATCTTCAAAAAGATATGATTGACATGGTCGAATGTCTGGCTGAATTCAGGTGATGTGGCGAGCTGGTGAGTGCAGTCATATCCCTGTAACCAAAGAGCTATATGAATATTGTTGTCATCATCCAGGGAGGTCCGATCAAGGGACCTGATGTATTGTGTTGCCATCTTCAGTCATGATGCCAACAAACAGGTGAAATCTTTCGTGTCACTCTTGAATAGAGTGATGGGTTGGTTATCACTAATCCATGATCGCCCATGCGGATTATGTTCTGGAATAATGATCCTATCAAGGGAGATGGCCGGTATTCACGACAGATGGACAGTCAGGTAGACACGAACAGATAGCTAAAAAAAATTGTAAAATTCGAGGAGGAGGCCGTCAGATCTAGGGGACTTACAGGCGGCTTCCACCTTGGTAGTGTCTAGGACTTCATTTGTGGTCATGTCTTCCTAAAGTTCTTGAGCCACGTTCTCTGGTATCATGTTTATGATGAGTGCCTCTACCTCCTCAGTTGAGGCCTGGGACGGCAGCATACAACCAGGTGAAATGTAAATGGAAGGTGTGACCAATGGTGCACTGTGTAGTATATCGTCGACCTTCCACAACAGTGTGGTTGTGTGTGAGAGCTCAATTACGACTGGCATTCTTTGAGGAGGTGGTACATTGACGGCGTTTTGTGAGTCATACATGAGAGAGAATGCGATTGAAGTGCAGTCACATAGGATTGTATAATAAAATTCCATGGTGCTCACATGGCAAGCCTTTTCTTCTTTGTCGTATCCCATCAATTCCCCGCGTAGAGCTGGTTTTTCAGTGAATAGCCACCAGGATAGTGTGGATGTGTAGGCAGGGCCCACATGTCCTCAATGATCTGCCAGCAGCCAGGGGCATTCAAGTGGGCAATGTTTAATCTCCACAGCCCATGATTGTGCCACACCTGTTGACAGGAAAGGGCAATACTGCAGATGTAGATCTCGTGGTCAGAGAAAACCAGAAGCCAAACTTCGGCATGTGAAGTGTCGCCAGCAAGAGAACGTGTGAGGTAGATACGGTCGAGGCGAGTGGACGAGTGCTCCATGTAGTGCGTGAAACCTACGCAGGTGCCATGAACCTTCACCCATTTGTCGATAAGCTGAAGTCGATCGATGATGACAGAGAGCGTTGCACAACGTCAATTTAATGGGAGTTGATCAGTAGGCCCTTGTGTGGAACTAAAGGCCCCACTGAGGTTCACATCATGCAGGGGACCATCAAAAAGCGGCGTTACCTCGACACCAAAGACGATGTGTCGTTCACAGGTTAGACTGGAACCGGACAGTGCATGTACATTTAGGATGCGGACACTGAACAGCGTGAGGGTTTTGCCCATAGCATTAGGAAGAGCATCACACCTCCAGCAAGGAGCCCTGGGTGGAAGAGGGTGGCCACTCCGCTACTGTTGTCAGAGGCATAGGATTTGAGGACTGTGTAGCCAGTGAAAGTGTAGAACAGCTATGATCACTTCTTAGAGGAGGGCAATTAGCATCATAAATGGTGTCTCTGAACATAGCCATTTTATATGGAGCCAAAATGGCAGCCAGATTCATCGTCCCGATGTGGTAGTGATGTGAACGTGCTTCCAATATTGGGACAGAGTGTCCTGCAGAAATGTCTGCCTGGCGTGAAATATCTGGTGCAGCCACTGTGGCCACAGTCAGTGGGTGGAAGCTGGGACACGCGCCACCGTGGGGCACTCCCCAATGGTGGGCCAACATCCTGATCTGCTCTGTTGTCGACATCGTCAGCCCAGGAGATCGAAACCGATGGCAGACGACTATCGGGCCCATCAAGGGCTGGGGGGGGGGGGGGGGGGTGAATCTGTCAAGGTGCAATCTGCGGAACCTCACTCCCTGCATCATTGTCGGGCAGGATCGCAAGTGGTTGGAAGGACACTCACCAGATGGGAATAATGAGAGGCATTCCTCTCGTCAGAGTGCACACAGTGAGATCACTATCTGCTATCTTGTCGACTACCTGTGATACCACATGAAGGACTGTGTCATTGTAGTGCGTTTGACTTCGCTTCTTCCGTTCTGGGGGTGACCGCTGCTTTCGGAGGTGCTGTACTGTGTCGAAATGTGGCCGTTCGTCGACCACGTTGTGCCCATCTGAAGCAAAGCAGAGGTAAGCACGACACTAGGTACATCGCGGAGAGTGAGCCGTTCATCGAGCTCTGGAGAGTTGTTGGTCTCGTTGCCTTCAGTGGAAATAGTGCTGGTTAAGTCTCGTCCACACCGTCGTCATCGAAGGAGAGTTCCAGCGGGAGAACAGACGCATCATGAAGTGACGAATTTGGTTTGAGCATGCCGAAGTGTAAGTGTCTGGCAAAGTTATGACCGTCGCTTTGAGAGCTGCATCACTGGTCTGTGTCTGGAGCACATGGCGGAGGAGACAATCTTACCTAATATGGCCCTCTTGTTCTTATCCTGCATATGTCCGCAGCTGGCCATCACACATGATGATGACTCGCGCACCACCTACCAGCAAATAGGAGGTTTCGCATTTGGATAGTTCGATCTTGGTCTATCAAACACCATTTAACTCGTGTTACGTCGTGAACATCTGCCACTTTTCCGCGATGTCGCCTACAACGTTGACGTAGGGTCGGAAGGCTTCAACGCCCACGTCTTGGGCACCTTGAAAGCGAGCTCAAACATACGAACTGTCCGAAGACCGAAACCAGCGTGGTCTACCATCATCTCCCCAATATACCTGTCAGAGTGTTTGAATTTTAGTCCATGTGTGTGTTGTAGAACTACGTCAACGCATGTTTCCTCTGTCGTCATTTTAATGTAGACAAGAGTGCCGGTTATAGAGAAGTTAACACCTATCACATATTGTGGATCCAGGCGTAGCTCTTTGCGAATGAATGGTTCGATTTCATAAGAACGTGGTCGTCCATGGTCGGCTTGGGTAACTTTAACCGTTACTCAGCGGTAAGAGTGCGCCATGGGGTACAATATTGATGGACGCTATACAACACTATTACAGCGACGCGGAAGTAAGCAACTCTGTTAGAGGAGCGTTGCGCGGCGGGCGGAGTAGGTCCGCCCGCGACAACGACAGGACATCGCAACTGCACGGAATTCCCTAACACACCTCCCACTAGATCCACGTTCTCAACTTATCCACACACTGCTGATGTAGTGCACCTTGCCCATTATCCTCATTACTCGTGCCATTTCGCCGATTCCCGTAAGAGTTCGAGTTGATTTCAATCAATGCCCACATGCAGTCAATGTCTGTAATTCCTTTGCGCCTTGATTCATAGTGGCTGCTGGTTCAATATTATATCTGCTCTTTCGGCCCCGTCCGAAAGAACAGATGGAAGGAAAGGAAGATTGGGTTTAACGTCCCGTAGACATCATTAGAGATGGAGTATCAGCTCGGATTTTGTCAAGCGTGGGGAAGGAAATTCGGCAGTGCCCTTTAAAAGGAACTATCCCGGCAGTTGCCTGATAAGATTTAGGGAAATCACAGGATACGTACATCTGGATGATCAGACGTGGGTTTGAACCGTCGTCCTCCAGAATGCTAGTCCGGTGTGTTAACCACTGCGCCACCTCGCTCGGTGAAAGAACAGACACCACATCTATAATTAAGACGAGAATAGCCAATGATCACTTCAGTGCCGATGCACACCATGCTCGAACTCGTACGGGAATTGGCAAAATGCCGCGAGTAATAAGGATAATGGACACGGGGCACTGTATCTGCAGTGTGTTGATAAATTGAGAACTTGAATCTGGTGAGGGACGTGCTAGGATACTCTGTGCACTTGCGATAACCGCTGTTTCTGAATGACACAGTAAACAGATGACTCGGGTTGGAATCCCGTGTAGTGAGTTTTTGTGTGGAGGAGGAGGATATTAGTGTTTAACGTCCCGTCGACAACGAGGTCATTAGAGACGGAGCGCAAGCTCGGGTGAGGGAAGGATGGGGAAGGAAATCGGCCGTGCCCTTTCAAAGGAACCATCCCTGCATTTTCCGGAAGCGATTTAGGGAAATCACGGAAAACCTAAATCAGGATGGCCGGAGACGGGATTGAACCGTCGTCCTCCCGAATGCGAGTTTTTGTGTGTATATGGGTGTGTAGATTCGTTGTATCTTCTTAGACACTGCTTCTTTTTTACTCCGTAGTAGCGAATAGGTAGCTCGGCAATAGGTCTCATGAGGTTTGACCTGCATCTCGTAAATGTATCCCTTAATTATACCCAGTTTTTCGGAGAATACCGTTGCATGATGTTTCAGTAACTGAGCGAGTTGTTGCCACTGATTACCATCGAGATAACATGATTTGCTCACCTCTGCATCTATGTTTTATCTTGTGGATTCGACCTCACTGGTAGTTTCCCCGAGTGTAGTCGCTGACTACGTGCAATATGAAACTTCCTGGCAGATTAAAACTGTGTGGCGGACCGAGACTCGAACTCGGGACCTTTGCCTTTCACGAGCAAGTGCTCTACCAACTGAGCTACCCAAGCACGACTCACGCCCCGTCCTCACAGCTTTACCTCTGCCAGTACCTCGTCTCCTACCTTCCTTCCGAGTTCGAGTCTCGGTCCGGCACACAGTTTTAATTTGCCCGGAAGTGTCATATCAGTGCACACTCTGCTGCAGAGTTAAAATCTCATTCTGGAAACATCCCCCAGGCTGTGGCTAAGCCATGTCTCCGCAATATCCTTTCTTTCAGGAGTGCTAGTTCTGCAAGGTTCGCAGGAGACCTTCTGTAAGGTTTGGAAGGTAGGAGACGAGGTACTGGCAGAAGTAAAGCTGTGAGGACGGGGCATGAGTCGTGCGTGTATAGCTCAGTTGGTGCTGGCACGGTAGCTCAGCGTGTTCGGTCAGAGGGTTAACTGCCCTCTATAGTAAAAAACTGAGTTAATCGATCAACAACGACCTTAAACGGGTGTCTTACGACGTCCGCCCCGAGCAGATGCAACGAACGAAGGCGAACAAAATGAGATTTAAAAAGAAAAAAAAGGTTGGTAGAGTACTTGCCCGTGAAAGGCAAAGGTCCCGAGTTCGAGTCTCGGTCCGGCACACAGTTTTAACCTCCCAGGAAGTTTCATATCAGCGCACTCTCCGCTGAATGGTGAAAGTCTCATTCTGTGTGCAATATGTTGGGTTTCGTATAGGTTACCTTCACGCTTCTGTGATACTGTCCACGTAAAGCTGTTGTTTTTATCATTGCCAGTTCAGCTAACCTTCCTTCATTCATAAGTGAGCATCTAGGTCGATTTCTGCACCCTTTTTCTTAAAAATTCCCAGTCTAGGATAAAGGGAACGGCTAAATTTTTCACAACGAGAAATGAGCAACTTACCACGTCGTTTCCTACTTGAATGACGGCCTGTACCTGGCTCTGAATTCGCTGCATACGGCCATTTATGGCCCTTACAATTATACAAATTTGAACTGGCAATGTTGGCAACTTATTCACCTGATTGATCCACTTGAATAGGTCGTAGTCCATAACGGATGTACTGGCACCGTCATCAATAATTACATTCATGGTCATGCCGCGCATGTTTCCTTTGATTGCTGCTTGTACCAGCTCAGTAATTTCGCTGACCGCACTTCCTAGAATCAGCACGTTGTTCTTTCAGATCCAGCCCTTCGTTGTATCTAAGCATGGATACATTTAACATCGATTGCCCCCCATTCGTGCTCTCACGACCACGTGATGTTTGGTGTGAATGCAAGTTTGTTGGCTCTGCCTTTTACCCTTGGTTACTCATCTCCCTCATATTTTTGGGTTGAAATGAAGCTCTATAGGCCCCTTCCATTCTTCTCTTTCTATTAAAATTGTTGCTACCGTTTTGGTGGTTGCTATTGGCCCAGGCACAGAAATCATTGTCTTTTTTGTGTCCGTTTTTTCACTGGACTCTTTCCATTTTGATTTCTATTCTTTTTAAAATTATTATGGCACGTGCCTCTGTTCCCTGTCTCGCTTTGCTTTGCATCTTCCTCTATGAGGTCAAGTGAGTCAACAGTGGCCATAAACTGTTCCACGTCCGTACCAGGGATATGGAAAAGTTATTCCCTAACGGCAGTTGGTAGTCTGCCTTTCGATATTCGCAGTACATCTCCTGTAGATATTGGCTTACCCAGTCCGAGTCTTATTTAAGTACTTTCCAAAGTACTCCCGCAACTTTCCCTGTCTAGGAATTATATGGTTCGGCATGGTAAACCTGCTTAGTCAAGCGTTCCTGAACACATTTCGACCAGGAGGGTGACAGAAATCGTTTTCCAAATTATCAGAAGTTCCGATAGGCATCGGCGACCTCCATCGCCCACGATGCTGCATTACCAGTTACGAAATAAATCGCAAACTAGACGATGAGGCAGGCGGTACATTCCTAAAACTTTTAATGACGATGACGGGATGTACCGTCTTTTTCTCTTCCGAGAACATCGGGAATCTTCTACGTTTTATAACCGACTCTTCGTGCTTTGTATTTGCCAAGGTTGGCACTGCAACGTCGTCTGCTGTCGCGCCAGTAATGAGCTCGTCACTACTCGGGCTGTACCTGCCAGCTTGATTGCTGTTATCTCACAATGTACAGTGTTAGCGGGGCTGTTACCATACCGGTGACTAGTGTTTGGGGTTCCATTAGGTTCTCTAAACCTGTTCTCTTTAATCCCATGGGCTGCCCTAACCATACACTACTGCGTTTCACGTCTTTCTACATCTACATCTACATCTACATGATTACTCTGCAATTCACACGTAACTGCCTGGCAGAGGGTTCATCGAATCATTTTCATACTACTTCTCTACCATTCTACTCTCCAATGGCGCCTGGGAAAAAGGAACACCTAAATCTTTCCGTTCGAGCTCTGATTTCGCTTATTTTATTATGATGATCATTTCTTCCTACGTAGGTGGGTGTCAACAAAATATTTTCGCATTCGGAAGAGAAATTTGGTGATGGAAATTTCGTAAATAGATTTCACCGCAAGGAAAACCGCCTTTTTTTCAGTGACTGACACCCCAACTCGCGTATCATATCAGTGACACTCTCACTCCCATTGCGCGATGACCCGAAACGAGCTGCCCTTCTTTGCACTTTTTCGATGTCCTCCGTCAATCCTACCTGGTAAGGATCCCACACCGCGCAGCGATATTCCTGCAGACGACGGAGAAGTGTAATGTAGGCTGTCTCTTTAGTGAGTTTGTCGCATCTTCTAAGTGTTATGCAACAAAGCGCAGTCTTTGTTTCGCCTTCCCCACAATATTATCTATGAGGTCAATTCCTAGGTATTTAGTCGAACTGACAGCCCTTAGATTTGTGCGATTTATCGTATACCCAAAATTTTTCGGATTTCTTATAGTACCCATGTGCATGACCTCGCACTTTTCATTTTTTAGTGCCAGTTGCCACTTTTCGCACCATACAGAAATTCTCTCTAGATCATTTAGTAATTGGAATAGATCGTATGGTGATTTTACTAGACGGTAAACTATAGCGTCATCTGCAAACAATCTAAGGGGGCTGCTCAAATTATCACCTCTGGAAATCTAAGAATATGGAATCGATCTGAGATCCCTTGTCGAAAGCACTCATTACTTCATGGGAATAAAGAGCTAGCGGTGTTGCACAAGAACGGTATTTTCTGAATCCGTGCTGGTTATGTATCGATAAATCATTTTCTTCAAGGTGATTCATAATGTTCGAGTATGGTATATGCTCCAAAATCCTACTGCAAATTGAGATAAGTGATATGGGTCTGTAACTAAATGGGTGACTCCTATTTCCTTTCTTGAATAATGGCGTGACCTGTGCTACTTTCCAGTCTTTAGGAACTGACCTTTCGTCAAGTGAGCGGTTATATATGATTGCTTACAAAGGCGCTATTGTGTCTGCATACTCTGAGAGGAACCTGATTGGTATACCATCTGGATCGGAAGACTTGCCTTTCTTAAGTGATTTGAGTTGTTTCGCAACACCTAAGATATATCCTTTTATATCACTCATGCTAACAGCTGTTCTGGTTTCGAATTCTGAAATATTTACTTCGTCTTCTTTCGTGACAGTCATGCATCAAGACCATGTTTCTCTCGATTTACTGCAATGTTCGAACGTTGCAGTGCCACGGCAACTTCGGTTTCTATTTTCTTATTTAGATTACTGGACAAATCGTCCACGGTATAACTAACCTCCTTCCCTCTATGTTCGTATTCTATCCATTTCCTTCTTGACGTGATCCACGATATGCTTATCACGAGCATCAAGAACCTTGTTTAGTTGTTTGGTTAGCCTATTATCTCTTTCAGTTTGCGCATTCTTTCCCTTTCCTCTCGTTCCATTTCATTTTCCTTTTCTCTTTCCCCTCGTTCCATCTACATCTAAATCTGCGTCTAAATCACACTTCACAAGCCACCTAATGGTGTGTGGCGGAGGATACTTTTCATACCACTATCTGAGCCCTCCAACCCTGTTCTACTCGTGAATAGCGCTTGGGAAGAATGATCGTCGGCAAGTCTCTGTATTGGCTCGAATTTCTCAATTTTTCTCCTCATAGTCATTACACGAGAAGTAAGTGGGGGAAGCAATATGTTGTCCGACTCTTCAGGGAAAACGCTCTTCGAAATTTCAGTAGTATGAGTAAATCTCCCCGTGATGCACAACACCTCTCTTACAACGTCTGCCAATGGAGTTTGTTGTGCATCTCCGCAACGCTCTCACGCCGACGAATCGATCCCGTGACTAAACGAGACGCTCTTCTTTGGATCGTCTCTTCTTCTTCTCTCGGCCTTAACTGGTAGGGAGCCAAGGTAGATGAACAATACTCAAAAATACGTCGAACAAGGGCCTTATAAGCCACGTCCTTCGTGGATGAGTTACATTTCCTTAAGATTCATCCTATGAATATGAGTCTGGCATCTGCTTTTCCCACTATTTGTTTTATGTGGTCATTCCACTTAAGGTCGCTCTCGATACTTACTCCTGGATATTTTACGGCAGATGCTGTTTCCAGCGGTGTGTCATCGGTAGTGTAGCTATACAGTAGTACGTTTCTTTTGCTATGTACGCGCAATATGTTACATTTATTTACGTTCAGGTTCCACTGCCAGAGCCTGCACCATTCACTGGAGGTCATTCTGCAAATCTTTACTATCTTCTGGCGTTTCTACTTTGTTATAGATAAAAGCATAATCTGCAAACAGTCTTAGAGAGCGTCCAACGCTTTCTTCTAGATCATTTATATACAGGGTGTTACAAAAAGGTACGGCCAAACTTTCAGGAAACATTCCTCACACACAAAGAAAGAAAATATGTTACGTGGACATGTGTCCGGAAACGCTTACTTTCCATGTTAGAGCTCATTTTATTACTTCTCTTCAAATCACATTAATCATGGAATGGAAACACACAGCAACAGAACGTACCAGCGTGACTTCAAACACTTTGTTACAGGAAATGTTCAAAATGTCCTCCGTTAGCGAGGATACATGCATCCATCCTTCGTCGCATGGAATCCCTGATGCGCTGATGCAGCCCTGGAGAGTGGCGTATTGTATCACAGCCGTCCACAATACGAGCACGAAGAGTCTCTACATTTGGTACCGGGGTTGCGTAGACAAGAGCTTTCAAATGCCCCCATAAATGAAAGTCAAGAGGGTTGAGGTTAGAGATGGGCAAAACTGTTCTTTTCAGAGATCAGATCCGAACTGTTCACTCCCTGAAATGAACTAGGTCTTTTTCATGACTCACCACTCATTCACAATAGAAAATAAATGGAAGGCACATTGCCCTTTAAACTTGGTTTATTCCAGTACTATACCTGTATTTTGATCTTATTTGATCCTATTTTGAAGTAACACAGATAATGAGTAAGAATTTTGTATTGTTTATTGAAATTTCCACGATATGACAAAGTTTTTGATTATCGATTTATTTTGCACTATCGTGGTTTTTTGGGTGATCAGAAAATGTTGTAACTTGAGATTTACATTAACAATGTATTTGGCTATAATGTATTAAAATTTCATTAACCTCGTACAAATACATCCCAAGCCATATATTTTTAAAGTGAACATTTCCTTCCGAAGACGCCCAAAATCGCAAAATCCGTACTACAATTAGAAAAAATATATAAATTTGACTGTAAGACCAAAGTGCTGCATATAGCCTTATGCAGAATAAAACAAGGAAAATATTGGTGTATCACATTTTGCGATACGTTTATTGGTTTGCTCGTAATTAAAGTGTAAATTCGAGTGTCCATAATAAAAAATCCTATAGTAAGAGTAGTCGTCAGTAACCTCATCTGATCAGTTTAAACAAATAAAAATAAAATAAAAACAAATGATGTATACATAACATAATTATGTAATATACATATCGGTATTAGTACGAAGAACAATATCCAGAATAGACGAACTCCGATGCAGAGGCACTGAGTCAAGCTGGTCGAGCCGCGAGCTGTATTGCTGCGTGAGCTAAGACCGCAGAGACCAGAGTGACACTTGAGTTGCTTTGATGTCGAGTTCCTTCACTTCAGGAAGGCATCTGACAGCGTGCCGCACAGTGGTTTAGTGAAAGAAACACGAGCTTATCGAGTATAGGAGTAGATTTACGACTGGATTCAAAACTTCAAAAAAAATGGCTCTGAGCACTATGGGACTCAACTGCTGTGGTCATAAGTCCCCTAGAACTTAGAATTACTTAAACCTAACTAACCTAAGGACATCACACACATCCATGCCCGAGGCAGGATTCGAACCTGCGACCGTAGCGGTCGTGCGGTTCCAGACTGTAGCGCCTTTAACCGCTCAGCCACTCCGGCCGGCTTCAAAACTTCCTTTGATACAGAACTCAGTGCGTCGCTCTTAACGGAACGAGTTCCCGGGGTGGGGGGAGCGGTGAACGGCCAACACTCACCCGCTCCGAGACAAATCGCCCGTTCTCTTGCGAGCAGGTTGTTGCAAGTAGTTCTTATGTTCTCCGCTAGGAGGCTCTCTGTCCTGTTGCTCGCATCAACTGCCCAGAGGGCAGGACGTGCGACTGAAACGATCGACGGAGTGCGATGCTAAGTTAAGGTGCGCCACACTGCTCGCGGCAGAGGAAGCACAGAGACGGCATGGCATATGTGAAACACAAAATCCAATGGGGCACTGCACAATGCAGACAGCCAAGGCAGAAGCAGGGCAGAGGCCGGCGCCGGCTGTGTTATGTGGCGTGCAGTGTGCTCTGACCAGCAGAGGCCCTGCTGACTTGCTCCGACTCTCACTCTCTCTCTCTCTCTCTCTCTCTCTCTCTCTCTCTCTCTCTGTCTCTCTCTCTCTGCTGTGTGAAACGTTTGGAGCTACCGTTCTTTTTTTCTGAATCACTGATTGTTCACTCCTTTGAAAGATTCAACTCTATAAAACAGTTCAGGAGCTGATCCCCCATTTCTAGTTGAGGTCAGGAGAGCGTGGAGGCCATGGAATTGGTCCGCCTCTACCAATCCATCGGTCAACGAATCTGTTGTTGAGAAGCGTACGAACACTTCGACTGAAATGTGCAGGAGCTCCATCGTGCATGAACCACATGTTGTGTCGTACTTGTAAAGGTACGTATTCTAGCAGAACAGGTAGAGTATCCCGTATGAAATCATGATAACGTGCTCCACTGAGCGTAGGTGGACGAAACTAAAATGAGCTCTAACATAGAAATTAAGCGTTTCCGGACACATGTCCACATAACATCTTTTCTTTATTTGTGTGTGAGGAATGTTTCCTGAAAGTTTGGCCGTACCTTTTTGTAACACCCTGTGTATTGTAAATAATAACGGTCCTATCACACTTCCTTGTGGTACTCTGGAAATTACCTTTATATCTGTCAATTTCGTTCCGTTAAGAGCGACGCACTGAGTTCTGTATCCAAGGAAGTTTTGAATCCAGTCGCAAATCTACTCCTATACTCGATAAGCTCATGTTTCTTTCACTAAAGCACTGTGCGGCACGCTGTCAGATGCCTTCCTGAAGTCAAGGAACTCGACATCAACCTGAGCGCCATTGTCTATGGCGCTATGGGTCTCATGGAGAAACAGAGAGAGCTGAATTTCGCAGGATCTCTGTTTGCGGAATCCATGTTTAGTGTTATAGAGAAGATGTTCCTTCTCCAAGAACGTCATAATTCTTGACCATAAAACATGTTCTATAATTATACAACATATTGACGTTAACGGTAAAGGTCTATATTTGTGTGCCTCTGTCATACAACCCCTTCTTAAAAACAGGAATGACTTGCGCTTTCTTCCAGTCGGTAGGTAACCTTCGTTGTGCAAGCGATCTACGATAAATTACTGTTAGAAGGGGAGTAAGTTCTTTCGCATACCCTTTGTAGAATCTTTAGGTATCCCATCTGGTCCTAAAGCCTTTCCATTACTAAGCGATTGTAGCTGTTTTTTTCTATTCCGTGATCGTTTATCTCAATATGTGCCATTTCGACTTTCGTACGACGACTGAAAGGAGGGACTGTGTTACAATCTACCACGCTGAAACAATTTCGGAAGACCGAATTTTGTAATTCGGCCTTCTCTCTGTTAGATCGGTTGACAAAGTTTTGCTATCAAAGTCATTGAACGCTTCTCTCATTGCTCTCTGAACGCTCATTTTCGCTTCGTTTAGCATTTGTTTGTCAGCAAGGTTTTTACTTTTCTTGAATCTGAGATGAAGTTCACTTTGTTTATGGAGCAGTTTTATAACACGGCTATGAATCCATAGTGGGTCTTTCCCATTCCTTAAGACCTTACTCGGAACATACTTGTCTAGAGCATATTGCACGATTTCTTTGAATTTTTTCCATTCATTTTCCACATCTTCGATCTCGTCACCAAATATTTGATATTGACTTCTCAGGTACTCTGAAATTTGTATCTTGTCACTCTTGCTGGGCAAAAATATCTTCCTATCTTTCTTAACAATCTCTTAAGAAAAAAATGGTTCAAATGGCTCTGAGCACTATGGGACTTAACAGCTATGGTCATCAGTCCCCTAGTACTTAGAACTACTTAAACCTAACTATCCTAAGGACATCACAAAACACCCAGTCATCACGAGGCAGAGAAAATCCCTGACCCTGGCGGGAATCGAACCGGGAACCCAGGCGTGGGAAGCGAGAACGCTACCGCACGACCACGAGCTGCGGACACTCTCTGTAAGACATTTTGTCATACCTACTATCACAGCCTTATGATCACTGATGCCTTCCTCTGTGTTAACTGATATGTTTCTTGACAGGAGGTCTAAGACGTTACCCTCACAAGTTGGTTCTCTATCTGCTCAAATTTATTTCTGGGCAAGACATCCAGAACAATGTCACACGAATCTCCGTCTCTGGCACCAGTTTTGATAGCATGACATTCCCAATCTATACCTGTCGAACTGAAGTTACCCGCTCTTACAGATGCATGGTGACCAGGAGAATTATTAACGATATTCTGAAAATTCTGCCAGAAGCGCTCTACCGCTAGAACTCCAAATCCAGGCGGTCTATAAAAGCAGCCTTTCTCTTTCTTCCCGTTCCTTTTCCTACACTCTTTCCCTTTCTTCTCGTTCCCTTTCCTTCGCCGCTTCCCTTTCTTCTCGTTCCTTTACCTTTACTCTTTCCCGTTCTTCTTGTTCCTTTATACTCTCTCTCAAGTCTAGCTTCTGTAGCAACAGACAAAGTAAATCGTTTTCTATCACCGTAAGTAATAGCAACTCATCTGTCGCTAACGCTGGTGCAGTATTAGTAGTAGCGTCAGCTGGTCTGGCCCTTCTCTGTTGTTCCAGTGTTCCCACACTAGAGCCAGATATGTAAATACCTATCTCCATTTCCAAAATCTGGGATTCCGAGCTATTAACCTCTGCTTCGGTATGAGCCAACGAATGTTATGTTTCCTCTAATTCTGTCACATTATCTTCCTCTAACCTTTCTTTCCTCTTAGGCATACTGAAAGGTGGCTACACTGAGCCACAGCGCCAGAGATTGCGCCAAAGAGTATTATTCAGCCGCCTCCTCTGGCAGTTCTTGTCGAGAAGTCGTCGTGGAGAGTGCTTGTTGAGATGTAGCAGTGGTGAGTCGTTGTTGAGAAGTTCCCATGGAGAGTGCTTGTTCAGATGTCGTCATATTGTTTTGATGGGCTAGACACCAGATATTGTTGGATTGGGGATGCTGTAATGATTAGAGTGTGCTTTTCGTCAATATATATGAAGGTATAAAGTTTCTTTTTTTTTGTTATTTCAATGTCTTAAACAATAATGCCTCTTGGTCACAGGTTCAGTCAACAAATCATCTGGCTCGTGTTCTTGTATTAGACTGTATTTCTGGTTTCTATGTGCAACTATAGTATTTCTGGTTTTTTTAAATTACTTCAGTATAAATGGTGTTTAAAATATCTGGTCTTATTGAGGAAGAACCGTGCCAGATGTGTACGTTGAATCACACTTCCACACACAGAACAGCTACACTTGTGTTTTGTTGTTTCATAGGTTTTATAGTTGCTGGGGACTTAATTAATTAATTGTGTTAACAGAAGCTTTCTTTCATTCTTTGTTGTTATTCTATGCAGTCAGATTGCGTACTATACCAGACAGGGCCAACCGGTTACGAGACTGCATAACCGGACAGTCAGCTACTAAAATTAAAAGTATTTACATTCTAAAATAATTAAGCCCCCATGCATGTGGCGACCCTGCCAGGATCGTCCCTTGGAATTCTTCTGATTGTAAAAATAGCAGACAGTTGTATTGTTGTAGTAATTTGTAGTTTACTAATTGTAGTCTATATTGCATGTGTAGATTTGGTAATTGTCATTCTTCTAATGGTATTTTGCAAAATTTAATTTTTGATGTCTTGTATACGCGTTTGACAATTTTGTGCAATTATGAAAATTTCAATTGTTCGTTAATCGTATTTGAGGGAAGCATTTCGTGTGAATGGTATTGTTGGAGATAAAGTGTCATTGCGTGTAATTTTTGTATAGTGACGAGTTTTGTAGGTTTTGTAAATGATTACACAATCGATGAAAAAGGCAAAAATGATGGATAGTGAGAATGACAGGAGAATAGTATGATGAATAATGGAGTTGAAAACAATTTAATAAGCAGGGAATAGTCCAGAACCAGTTCAAAATTTTTCACAATTAAAGAATTTTCAGAATACGAGATTAATGACAGAAGATTCTGGAATAGTATCGAACACAGGTAGCTTTACAGCTATGACGAAGGAAGCTGGTTTTGCGGGAAATGTTAGAGGCGAAAAGAATTTCGAACCAGTTAATATGGAGCAGTTGATGGGTGCAATATTAAATTTGGGATCACGGTTAGACTCACAAATAGGATCAACTAAAACTGATATGGGAACAATGGAAACACAGTTAAGATCTGAATTAAAAACAGTGGGATTACAAATAGGAACAGTTAAAACAGAGATGGGAACTTTGGCAACACGTTTAGAAACTGATATGGGAACAATGGAAACATGGTTAGACTCAATGGGATCACAGTTAGGATCTGAATTAAAAACAGAGATGGGAACTTTGGCAACACGGTTAGAAACTGATATGGGAACAATTTAAACATGGTTAGACTCACAAATAGGGACATGTTTCAAAAACATGAAAGATAAATTAAAGAAAGAAATTCGAGAAGAAGTACAACCGATTTTGAATGCTCACAATAATAGATTAATTTCAATAGAAATCAGACAAAAGGAACAGGATAGAGAACAGGAAGAAAGAGATCGTGTGATAGTACAAAAATTTTCAGAGTTAAATTTACAACATGCACAAGATAAGGAAGAAATATTTGAAAGAATTGAGGAATCCGTACCAAATGACAGAATAAATAACCTAACACAACAGTACGAACAGTTAACTACTAAATGTGTCAATACTGAAACCCGAGTCGCAACACTTACGGAAGGCGTAAATAAACAGAAAGAAAAAATAGGTGACTTATCGGAAAGAGTTGAGGAGATTTCAGATAAATTGACAAATCTTAGTTTAAATGGGGACAGAGATTCAGATGATACAGCTCCATTGCCATTTACAGAAACCGAAGAGTACCAGAACATTAATAAACATGTTGAAAATCAAGGAAAATTTAATGAACGCGTTAAAAAGGAATTTGAGGCATTACAAAAGCAAGTCAAACAAATTGAAGGCGAAATCGTAGGAAAAGAGAGCAGAAGAAATTTAGAATCACAGACAGCAGAGGGGTTTGAAGAAAATAATTTGTTTCATTTACGGGATGCAACAAGAGAGCGCCAGGTGCGCGAACTTGATAATAATCGATATTCGGGCTGGGACAGATGCGGTAGGTCATTGTCGCCACGAGGAGAAAACTTTGACTATAAACACTTCTTAACTGTTAGGAAATTTAAGATCTTTCGCAACTCTAAGAACGACATACATCCATGTTCATGGTTAGATCAATTTATGTACGCACTCCCACTAAATTGGCCACTAAGTCACAAACTGGAATTTATGTGTGGATATTTAGAAAACGAACCGGCGACGCGGATGCGCGCACTTATTAGAGATTGTAATAATTTAAATGATTTTTATCATGCATTTCTATCGGCATATTGGTCCGAAAACACGCAAGATAGAGTCAAACATAGTCTTATTATGCAGCTAATTTTAAACAGTCTGAGTTCCGCACGCCAGCAGAATACTTTGAAGACATGATTCGAAAGAATCATTTCCTTTCCAGCCCTTATAGCCCGACTGAATTAATTCGCATTTGTTTAACTAAGCTGCCACAATTCATAAGACAAATTGCTTTAGCCGGAAGATGTAAAGACGACATTGAGACTTTTAAGACTTTGCTACAAGAACTTGAGTATGACAACGACGACGGGACTTCCTGTAATTTTTTCAGTAACAGTAATTACAAAAGATTTTCAGAGAAAAGGGATAGTGATCGGAACGGACGTTATATGGGTAATTTTGAGAATGACAGACGAAACAGACAGGACAATAGATACCAGCCTTATGACAATAACAGACGTTCTAACAGAAATTACACAGAAAATTACAATAACGGTAATTCCTACCGGAATGATCAATCACACGGAAACAGTAATCGGTATCATCAAGACGGAAATTATTCATACAATAATAGAAATTCTTACTACAGAAATAACCAGGGTAGTAGATCTAACAGTAATTTCAGAAGTGACAGTCGAAATTACACAAGAAGTAGTTATGCAGACAGACTGGAAAATAGAAATTTTAATAACAGACACAACCAAGAATTTGCATCCAATAGACAGGAAGGACCTAATTGGCATCCTCCACGTGACAGAAATTCTGAGAGACAAGTGCAAATCGTAGAAATTGATCTGCGAAATGTTGCGAATAATCAAAGACGTGACGCGAACAATCGACGATGACTTGTAGCTTCGGCTTCTGGCAGCAATATAGACGGTTCAGAAAGTAATGACACTACGACTTTACACTACGTACGCCTGGAAGACATGAGAGATATTTTGCTAGACGAAAAGGAACATAATGTAGACGCATTTTTACATCCTGTTATTGAAGTATGTGTGGGTAAGAATAAGTTCACTGCAGTTTTAGATTCTGGGAGCCCATTGAATGTTATTAGTGAATCAGTTTTTCGTATATGTGTAAGAACTATTGCTTGTCCTGTGTTACCTGTTTCTAAAACTACAATTCGAGGCGCTATTTCTGGAAAAAGTGTGGAAGTCAAACAACAGACCAACTTAAATTTCATTTGTCAAGGATACGAATTTTCTGCTAATTTTATTATTGTTCCATTACTTAGTACACAAATTATATTAGGTATGGAGTTTCTCAACACACATAAGGCAATTTTAAACTTTAAAGAAGGAAGTGTGAATTTGGCTGTTGCCGAAATGTTTGAAATTTTTCGAGTGTTTAACAAGATCTGAATCAGATACAAAATGTTTAAGGTTTCTTTCTTCTGATGTTTTCGCTGAGTATTATGACGACAATGTGTTCATTCATGACATCGACAATAGATACAGAGACGCGATGGATGATATAATTAATAGCGAAGAATTAATTAATGAAAAGGTTAAGAAAGCTGAAGTGCCAGATGACGTTGCAAGAGAAGAACTGCACCAAATTTTGACTTCACGTGCTACAGTATTTAGTCATCACACAGGAACTATACAAGGCTTACAATATTTATTTAAGGTAAAAGAACACACACCATTTCGGGGGAAAACGTACGCTATTCCTTTGGCTTACAGAGACAAGGTTAAGAGTGAACTTCAATACATGTTAGATCAAGGCATTATTGAGCCAGCAGTCAGTCCTTATACCAGCTCATTACACGTCGTTCTTAAAAAGGATGGGTCAATTGGTTTGGTTCTGGATTCCAGACAGATAAATAATATCATCATTCCTGAAACTGACCGTCCACAAAATTTAGATGAACTTCTTCAACATTTCCATGGAATTAAAGTTTTATCCACGA
The DNA here is from genome assembly GCF_023864345.2 of Schistocerca serialis cubense. NCBI lineage: Eukaryota > Metazoa > Arthropoda > Insecta > Orthoptera > Acrididae > Schistocerca > Schistocerca serialis. The sequence continues at coordinate 205,948,151 of NC_064641.1, forward strand.
TTGATATGCGCGCAAGTTTTTGGCAAATAGAACTCCACCCTGCTTGTAGAAAATACACTGCCTTTTTAGCCTTTGGTAACTGTTACCAGTTTCCGAAATTACCGTTTGGACTTACTGTATCTTCAGCAGCATTCATTCGTAGTTTAAACGAACTTTTACCTGTTCATCTTCGTGACAATTATACCTTATATGTTGACGATATTCTTATTGCTAAACGTTCTTGGAGTGAGCATAACAAAATTTTGGATTCATTATTACGTATTTTTGCAAGAGTTGGCATTACAGTGAACTTGGAAAAATCTGAATTTGGTCGTTCTCAGGTGAAATTTCTTGGTCACATTATTTCTACAGAAGGTATTCTTCCTGATCCAGAGAAACTAGACGCTATTCGTAATTATGCTGTTCCTACTACAAAACGTGATGTTCGTAGTTTCCTTGGTGTCTGTAATTTTCTTAGACGCTTCGTTAGATTGGATAATTTGGCTACACCTCGTTTATGTGAACTATCTGGAAAGAATTCTAATTGGTGTTGGGATGAGGAAGCTCAGTCAGAATTTGAACAACTTCGTGATGCTTTAGTTGCTGCTCCACTTCTTTCACATCCGGATTTATCTAAAGATTTTTGTTTGGCGACGGACTCATCAAACAAAGGCCTAGGTGCACACTTATTTCAAGAGATAGAAGATAACGGCGTTGTAGTGCAGAAAACTATTGCCGATCTGTTCTTGCCAAATGCAAATTATGTCAAAAGGCTAAGCCGCCAACTATTTCTCACAGAGCACCGTTGTTTCCTATCATTCCAGCGAAATTAAAGGACATGGCTGCAGTCGATTTGTTCGGTCAAGTGGTTCGTTCTACTAATGGTTTTGCGTACATTTTCGTAGCAGTGGAATTGACATCAAAATATGTGTGTTTTACACCTTTACGCAAAGCAACAGCTCGTTCAGTATCTAATGCTTTCATCAAACATTTTCTTAAAGAAGTGGGGCATGTTGATAAGGCTATATCAGATAATGGATCACAGTTTCGCTCTAAAATTTGGCTTCGTACTCTACGGCGTCGTAAGATTAAACCAATTTTCATTTCACTTTTTCACCCTCAATCTAACGCTTCAGAGAGATGGATGAAGGAAATCAATAAATTGTGTCGACTTTACTGTCATCAGAATCACAGAACGTGGGATGAGTATCTTCATATTTTTCAAAACATTCTGAATGAACTCCCTAATGATTCAACTTCTTTACCGCCTATATTGATATTAAAAAGTAAAGCACCGACAAATCGCATTTCTGAAATCGTTCCTTTTCCGCCTTCACGGAAACTGCGGCCTTCTGAAGTTGTCAACCTGGCTCTGCAAAATATTGCATCTGCGGCTGCTAGAAGAGAGAAATCAGCTAAACGTCCTGGTCGTTTAAAAACCTTGTCAATTGGTCAAAAGGTGTTAATTAAGTCTCACCGTTTGTCTCACAAAGGAAAAGGCTTGTGTCGCAAATTTTTTCTGCTTTATAACGGTCCATATAGGGTTCGCAAAATTATTCATGATAACACTGTCGAAGTAGAAACTTAAATCTCGGCGCTCTAAGGGAATACATCACATATCGAACGTTAAAATTTTTGTGGAATGACATACTTTCGAGAAACCAACAGTTATACGTAAAGATGCAGAGAATACAAGGATACCGCGCCGTGTTCCGGCGGCGGCACATACTCAAAGCAACAGTCAAGTCTTCGCGCCGCACAAGGCAGTCGTTGACCGCAAACAATTACTTCCTACGTCACGCACTCAGTGCGAATGCACTGACAACCGTAAACAAATACACAGTCTAATTTCTCCGATTGAATTCAGTATAAAGCTATAGTGACGTGATAAATTATGTTATTAACGTTCAGTATTTTTCAGGATATGGTTGTATAAAATATTTAAGACCTTCATGTAAATTCTGTGTGTGTCCGACGTTAAGAGGACTTGCTATCGAGAAATTTTCAGGAAGAATGTCATTTCGAAGAAGAAAGTAATAAACTAAAAAGGTAACTATTAATTGAGTTTATTTTTCAGGTAACATATTTCCACTTAGGTACCTACTTTAGACGTAATTTGCTGCTCGCGATTACGTGATTCATACTTTGTGCTAAATTTCATGTTTTATAAATTTACTTGTGAAGCGACGTGCTTGCGTACATTAACTGATTTGACAATGATTGATTAATGAACAGGGTTGTTAATTATGTATATTATGCATCGCTTGGCTACACTGCTTTTTCACTGATGTCATATTTTTTTAAATTATGTGCCTGCTGTGCTTATTTATTTAAATTATAATTGTCACCTGATTAATTGTGCTGACTGTGGTTATGTATGTAAGTTATACTTCGTGATTTATCTGCTTGCGCCTTCATGTTTACTTATTAATATTACATATGAACATTTATTTGCTTATGCTGATATGATGCTAATGACCTGTTTATTATGTAAGATATATATTTGCTGCTTTGCGTATGGATTGCATATTTACACATTTCTGTTTGTTGTCATAACTATTCTTTAATTTGGTATATAGAAATGCTGATATGCGGTGTATGAACATGGAGTTTAGGTCACACTATGGTATTAATTACAGATTGTTCGCTTGGCAGAGCCTCGTTGTAGGGATTGTGCTGCATCCTTTTGTTGACATTCTGTTCTCTACTGGTATATTTACTCGCTATTGCATATTTTGCTTACGCTCAGTGCTTTATATTTTAAGATAAGAAAATGAACTGCTATAATTCGAAGAACGACATTAGTACAAGAAACGTCATAGAAGTCAAATGAGCTGGAGGTTTTATGGAAGCTGTATAAATTTATGCTAATAGGAAGGAAGCTAACGACATGACATACCAACACTAGGTTTAGACCATTGACAGTTATTACACTGCATTCTTCGTGAGCAACTGAAACAGTTAGTGACACTTGACACAAGAAATACTCCGCATGTTTGCTTCTGTTTTGCCATGATTCTTGAAGTGGTGTACATACAGTGAAATATTATGATCATTAAAACTCCATACTCGTACTTACTTACTGAAAGTTATTCGAACTAAAGGCTGTTAGATGTCATGTATGCATTTCTTTTATTTAATGATGGACAAGGTAACTAAAGTGTATTTTATAATTCATAATGAGTAGAAGATTTGGGTCAGGTGGATTACACAGAGGTTGTGTGTGGACATTGTGTCTTCGGATTGTATGGGATGATGAATTGAAGTTTGCACTAGGATTTTATTCGTACTTGTTCGAGGAAACTGACTAGAGGAAAGAGTTGTTACGGAAGTGAAATGATATTGGTAATAAGGTTTATATGTATCGACGTATTGAAGAGGTATTATTGAGGTATTGAGATTGTGTGAAGTTGATGATTATTGGAGTTTTGGTGGACAAGAGGTAAGGTAAATGATATTGATGATAAGGTTTATATGTATCGACGTAAGAGGTATTATTGAAGTATTAAGATTATGTGATGATAATGATTATTGGAGTTTTGGTGGATAAGAGGTGAAGTAAGTGAGGAGCATTTTTTTTTTTTTTTTTTTTTTTTTTTTTGTTGGTCTGTATGGAACAAGGAGGATGAAGATAGCAGACTAGAACACTCAAGTGGAAGGAAGATTGTCTACACACACACTTTGTTAAATCAATAAGCAGTATATATTTTTTTTTGGAGAGAGGAAGCATTTGCATATCTTGGCACACTGACAGTTGTTCAGCAACTGTACATTTTGATCTGGCTTGGCAAACATTGGTCTTGACATGGTGACTATGATGTCGACTAACTATTATTGACTGTTATACACTGCTGCCAGTACTACTTGATACACATGTTGAACATCAAATTTTGACAGAATTGCATTTACACAGTTAACACTATTGAATTACACAGAAGTACTTAATGTGGATAAAAGATGAGTGAGTGTGTTTTGTGTGTTTTCCTTTCCTAATCCCAAATAATTGGTACCGACCTATCTCCTAATATTATTTTACTTGGTTGTTGTGGCTTGCACTGACACCCATAAATATTATAGGTTTACTGATATTTGTGTATTTGTAATATTTAATATGACAGTTATCTGATATCATTTGTGTGTTTATTATAATTTGTATGTTTAGTGTAAGAGCATTGATAATAATTTTGTAAAATCAATTGTGTGTGCCTTCAAACTGTTGTTCGTGCTTGCACCTATTCAACAACGCTGGGTGCCACTTGGAAATGTTTAATTTCTGCTGATAAACTCTGATGAACAGTGTGATTAGTGATAGTGAATATTATGGACTGCTGTCTGCATCTGTTCAACACTGCTGGGTGCCACTGATGGAACAGATCTACTGAAATGATGTCACTTGTTGGTGTCTGCACCTGTTCAACATTGCTGGGTGCCACTGAAACTGCTTCTACTGACATAATGTCACTTGTTGGTGTCTGCACCTGTTCAACATTGCTGGGTGCCACTGATGGACTGCTTCTACTGAAATGATGTCACTTGTTGGTGTCTGCACCTGTTCAACATTGCTGGGTGCCACTGTTGGAGCTGCTTCTACTGAAATGATGTCACTTGTTGCTGTCTGCACCTGTCAACATTACTAGGTGCCACTGGTGGAACTGCTACTACTGATGAGGTCACTTGTTGCTGTCTGCACCTGTTCAACATTGCTGGGTGCCACTAATGGAACTGCTTCTACTGAAATGATGTCACTTATTGGTATCTGCATCTGTTTTACATTGCTGGGTGCCACTGATGGACTGCTTCTACTGAAATAATGTCACTAGTTGGTGTCTGCGCCTGCTCAACAATGCTGGGTGCCACTGATGGACTGCTTCTGCTGAAATGATGTCACTTGTTGGTGTCTGCACCTGTTCAACATTACTGGGTGCCACTGATGGACTACATCTATTGAAATAATGTCACTTGTTGGTGTCTGCACCTGCTCAACATTACTGGGTGCCACTGATGGAACTGCTTCTACTGAAATGATGTCACTTGTTGCTGTCTGCACCTGCTCAACATTGCTGGGTGCCACTGATGGAACTGTTTCTACTGAAATAATGTCACTCGTTGGTGTCTGCACCTGTTGACCGTTGCTGGGTGCTACTGCTGGAACTGTCAACTACTTGTTTATTGAACTATGGAAAGCATTTTATGTGAATATTTGTATAAACTGATTTTTTTGTGTATTTACTGTTTGTGAAATGTTATGAGACTCTTACCTACACCTATTTGTCATTGCTGGTGCCATTGATTGAATGGTACTTGTGTAAACTATTATGTAAAATCACATGTATGAAAGCATTTGTATTCCTTACTGTATTTTACGTATTAGGTTATGGAATGGTCAGCGCAAAGCCAAAATTTATTTAGTGAAGTGATATTTACTTATTAATATTATCTTTTATTTTTGTCTGTATTTTTTTTGGACGAATTTGGTGGTATTTTCACCATCAATGCTGGCAAAAATACCATCAAATTCTGGCCCGTGGAGGAAGGGCATATGAAAGGTGGCTACACTGAGCCTCAGCGCCAGAGATTGCGCCAAAGAGTATTATTCAGCCGCCTCCTCTGGCAGTTCTTGTCGAGAAGTCGTCGTGGAGAGTGCTTGTTGAGATGTAGCAGTGGTGAGTCGTTGTTGAGAAGTTCCCATGGAGAGTGCTTGTTCAGATGTTGTCATATTGTTTTGATGGGCTAGACACCAGATATTGTTGGATTGGGGATGCTGTAATGATTAGAGTGTGCTTTTCGTCAATATATATGAAGGTAAAAAATTCCTTTTTTTATTATTTCAATGTCTTAAACAATAATGCCTCTTGGTCACAGGTTCAGTCAACAAAGCATCTGGCTCGTGTTCTTGTATTAGACTGTATTTCTGATTTCTATGTGCAATTATAGTGTTTCAGTTTTTTTTAATTACTTCAGTATAAATGGTGTTTAAAATAACTGGTCTTATTGAGGAAGAACCGTGCCAGATGTGTACGTTGAATCACACTTCCACACACAGAACAGCTACACTTGTGTTTTGTTGTTTCGTAGGTTTTATAGTTGCTGGGGAATTAATTAATTAATTGTGTTCACAGAAGTTTTCTTTCATTCTTTGTTGTTATTCTATGCAGTCAGATTGCGTACTATACCAGACAGGGCCAACTGGTTACGAGACTGCGTAACCGGACAGTCAGCTACTAAAATTAAAATTATTTGCATTTTTATATAATTAAGCCCCCATGCAATACCCTTTTTGATACCTAAGTACATTATGCACAACATACAAACAAAAATACAAGACACAAGAAATATCTACACGCAGAAAACACCACAATAATCTAAATAAAAAAATCACTCTCACTTCTAATCCCAACTCTATGATGATAAACTTTCCCACACAGCACTGCAAATTGTGCAGCTACAAGAAGTAATTTTGAAAATGCATAAATAAAATTTCACTTACTGCATGATCCCAAAGGCACTTTTTATATTTATTCTTGAAGCTTGGGGCTGCATGCCACCGTATTCTTGCCTTGGATGTCATGTAGTTTAACAGTTTGGCTCAGGATCTTATTAGCAACAACTTCTCTCTGCTTATTGTCTTGCTGATCAACTTGTACACCCGTTGCTGTAGGCAACGGTGTGCATGAAAGAAAATACAACATAAATCACAATAAAATACGGATGTCGTATCTTGTACCACACATGTGTTTCTGGCCGCACGTTGGGCGCCACTGTACTGATTTTTTGTACATAAATGGGTGAGCAGATTCGTTGTAGCGTGGTGTCTTTTACGTGTGTGCGTACGAGTCACTGAATAATAGCTGTGAGTGCACTTGTGCTGTTAATAACACATCGTAAGATCACTGAGGGTACGTACATCACTAGAACTTCATCCCACGGGCAATTAATTTTATGTTTGATATTGTTACGGCTTTCTATATTCAAGTGCCCGATAAATAAACACTTTGAAGTGTCTGTTTAGAAGTAAAATAAATTACGATATGAAGCACCTTAACCGTTTGGTTTTAGAAATATCTAAGGGTTGTAATGGAATGCCTTTAGCATGAATAATAATTTATACTTTCGTAGGTTCGCGTAGAGAAACACCTTTTGCGTGGTACACTTATTATTTATTCAAAGCTGAGCACCTTCTTAACTGCGAAGAATCTAGTCACTTGAACAAAAGATAGCCGTGAAGCGGCAACCTCAAGAATCTGTTTTGATATCGACACTGCTCTTTGCAAAATGAATTAAAGTAACTTGACTTTAGTCTGTTTATTCAAGAAATTAATTATAAACCATCTCCTTTTGGTTTTATTCCACGTAATATTGTAATTTAAAGAAGGATCTACCGTCTTGCAACTCGCGCTGCACCGTGCGTTATTAATCTCTGAAAAACGCACAATTACTTTTTCATAGCTGTAGGGATGCTGATCTACTGAAATATGTGATTTGGTTATCTCTAATAGCATATGTTTACCAGAAATACGTTACAAGGTACATACGTCTCCATCCACGTCTTTCGAACCAGGGTAAAAAGATTATGAAAATTACTTCTATCGTTTTCATTGTTCTCAGTATCTTTACTATGAAACATAGATTCTTTGTCATGAAATATAGTTACCGCTTTTCGTATACGTCACAGTGAGATAGTTAATATTTTTACATACTCTTTTGTACGCAGAATAACAGTTCGTTTTATTACGTAAACATTTCATGTCAACCGTAACTAAATGTTTTTCGTTCCCAGAAGAGCAGTACAGCCGGTTGGACACAAATTTTCAATTTTCCCCACTGAGTTAATCAGTGTGCACTGGCTGCTAATGTCGTTAATTCCTGTTTTTTGATTCATAGTGCTGCAGGATCAAAATGACCGAAAAAACAGACATCACATATATAGCTTAAATTAGCAAGGAAATACCCCGAGCATACACTAGTGGTAGGTAATAATTTATATAACTTGTCCAACATTGACTGTGAAAACTGGTGTACGTTATCGGCAGGAAGGACAGACAGTATTGCGATGTAATACTCCAAACCTTTCTTGACAACTGCCGCGGACAATAGTCCGACACCCTGCAAACGAAAGAAATATATCAGAGTTCCTAGTTACAGGCTCCATCTTTTCGTTAGTTCCACCAATGAGAGACGGTATAGCGACTGCGATGCTTTTGCAGTAACAGTAGTCACCCAAGGCAAAAAGCTCATCAATAACACTGGGAGCGGATTTGTGTTCGATCGAACTGATAGAGAGTCACTATCGACTTACTTAAAAGGCGATATGCGAACATTTAGTTCAGACTTGGCAAGCGCAGAACATTTGCAGTTAAAGCTGAAAGACCTCATACACCGCATTCGGGATAAGTACGTTCCACTTAAACTAATAAAAGACTGTGAGTACCAACACTGACTTAATGGTACATTACGGAGAATGTTGCGAAAACAGATATTACTACACTCCTGCTCAAAAAGAGACTGCCAAGAAACTGAAAGGGAAAAGTTAATAGCACACTTTCTTCTGCACAAACAGACATGCATGAAGGGTACAGTAATTGTCACAGATTATGGTGAAAGATGTATACTAGAAAGTTCTGCCCGTACGTAAAGTCATCTTGCAAACAACAGATGCAAGTGAACAGTTATATTCCGCCTTCCTAGATTTCCTGCATCTAAGTCACGTGACGGAGAGCAGAAAACCGAATTTGTGTTATCACAGCCAATCCAAAGTGGAGCCGAGGGTCACGGCTTTTCTCATTGATAGCGACACCGAGCACTTTTTTCAACAGTTTAACTTGTTTCGGTGTTACACATTTAGTACTACAGCCGACACAGTTTCTCTGAAGTTCCCAATATTAATGCTTTGGCTGTTTTTTTTTTTTTTTTTTTTTTTTACGTCTGATCAAGTGAAAGGGCTACAAACAGTTTGAAACATGGATAGACATTTTTTTCTGCTTTTAGAAGAGCGAGAATTACTGTTCTTCAGTGTATTCCTATATGTACTGCACTGTGAGCTATTTAGTTCACCATTTCCAAAGGAATAGAAGAAGAAATGTCAGTTTGGCAGGAAGCATTTATTTTTTTTTCTATGTAATTTATCTACGTATGAAATACTGAATATCCTTTTTCAGAAACTTTCTCCTCGATTAACGTGTCCTTAAGACCTCGTATTCAACCACTGAGCAATACGGACTGTTCGTTGACTCTGTATTGCGCTTGTGAACAGTGTCGTGAAACAAAACTTTAATCTTAGTGAAATACTGAATCTGAAATCATGGAAGTGAATCTAATTACATTCCGAAAGAAAGTAAGCGCTTATTCAATGAAAACTATTTAAATGAGGCTCAATACTGAAGTACTTTATGAAAGTTACGTAGCATGAAGTGCAATTCCTGACTTGAAATATCCACAAAATAAATAGTGCCCAACTCGGAAGAAAATAACTGTTTAAGATTACGTTCACTGTTCATTGTAAATTAATCTGCATACTTAGCAGAACACCAGAAAATTATGACTACGTACGGTTTGCTCGCAAGAACGCAGAGTGAGATCTGCCCTGAAAGAAAACTAACTTACCTACTGCTCAGAATGCTATGTATTTGGTGTACAGACTTTCTCGAAAGCAAATTCAAATTAGCAAGTACAGCAGCTAAAGAAAAATAATCTACTTTCTATTAAACTTTTCTTTGTTTGTCAAAAACAATCTTTGGCTGCACGTGGTGTAGGGTGCAATGCACACACGAGAAAATGTTTAAAACTTTGCTAAGAATGACGGAGGAGTGTTTTACTTTAAAGGAAAGCGTTCTTGAAATATTAAACTCCGATTTTCGTCAGAAAGACTGTACAGTATAAAAATACTCTAACAACTACGAAATTCGATCGTTACAAAAATTATAGACATTTAAACCAGTTGCGTTATTCGTAATATAATGAAAGCAATGAGATCAAATTAATATTAATCATGAATATCATTACTTATCTTAAGTATAAGGATTTCCTTAATAGTTCTGATAACCGGGCAGCCGGGCGCTGTGGCCGAGTGGTTCTAGGCGCTTCAGTCCGGAACCATGCGGCTGCTACGGTCGCAGGTTCGAATCCTGCTTCGGGCATGGATGTGTGCGATGTCCTTAGGTTAGTTAGGTTTAAGTAGTTCTAAGTCTAGGGGACTGATGACCTCAGATGTTTAGTCCCATAGTGCTTAGAGCTATTTGAACCATTCTGATAAACGAACATTTCACTCTTGCGCGTCCATTGGTTTATCTTGAAATATTATTGCAAAAATCTTCTCCATCCTTACAGTCAATAAAATATCTTTACAAACAATTTTTCATCCACACAATAAAGTATTCCAGACAATTTCTCCCAGATGCCCAAATATCAGTCTTCTCTAAGACAACTTCTCGCACTATGTCTCTAGTAAGAATGCCCTGAGGCTACGCAACTAATTAGCTACCAAGCGCCCACAGATTATATTAAACATAGTCAAGGATCTTATCCAGTGCTAGTGCAGCGCGTTAATGCAACTTTGTCGCAGTACAGTGAATGTGAAATGTTTACGATGGCAGAAAGCATATTTAAGCTTACCAAATGTAGATTTTTCTCGGCGTATTCCGCTGAGGAAATCTTCTCGGGCTTCCATCCAGGTGGCTGCCGTGAAATGCCGCGACGTTTCAATGAGTCTTTCTCGTCGTCTACCGGCAAAGTGTCGAGATCACGCGACAGCTGCCTCTCCTCAAGCATTTGTCGTGGCACGCGAGTCGCCGTGTGGCGGGGAACGGATCTCCGTGCGATTCTCGCCGTATTCATTCTTGCCCAGACACGTTAAGCGTGTATTGCAGGGCTCTACGCCGAATTTAGCTGGCAGCGCTCGTCCCTGCTAACAAGACTGTCATGCACCTATATCTCTACTGACTCTTTAGTAATGCTCTTCCAAAAACCACTAGCTCGATACAACATCTTTGTTTTCTCACTTGTCCTCCGCTGAAGCTGTGTTCTGATAATGATGATATCTAGTTTGTGGGGCGCTCAACTGCGTGGTTACCAGCAACCGTACAGAGTCCCACTGTTTTCACTGTCCAGTATTGCCACTTTTCCAAGTGATGATGAAGACAACACAAACACTCAGTCCCCGGGCGGAGAAAATCCCCGACCCGGCCGGGAATCGAACCTGGGATCCCGTGAACGAGATGCAGCAACTCTAGCCACTAGATCGCGAGTTGTGCAAGAAGCTGTGTTTTGCCAGTGCTGACTAATTTGTACATATACATCTATACTCCGCAAGCCATCAAACGACGTGTGACGGAGGGTACTTACTGTATACTGTTATATCGCCATTTTTCTGTTCCAGTCGCGTGTGATTCTATGGAAGAACGATTCCTGTTAAGCCTCTGTGTGGGCTCGAATCCGTTAATTTTATCTTCGTGATCTTTTCGCAAGATGTACGCAGGAGGAAGTAATATGTCGCCTGATTCTTCTAGGAACGTACACTCTCTGAATTTTATCAGTAGACCATACTGTGTCACAGAACACCTCTCTTGCAGCGCCTGCCACTGAAGCTGCCTGAGCACCTCTGTGACATTTTCGCGCTTACTAAATGAACAAAACGTACTGCTCGTCTTTAGATCTTCTATATTTCATCTATCAATCCTATCTGGTGCAGATCCCAGACTGACGAGCAATATTCAAGTATTGGTCGAACGAGTGTTTTTCTTAATGGGCCATATTTCCAAAGGATTCTTCCAGTGATTTTCAGTGTGGTATCTGTCTTCTCCGTGGTTAATTTTATGTGGACATTCGACTTTAAAGCTCTCTGTACGCATACTTCTAGATATTGTATGGAAGTATATGCTGATATCTTCGTGTTGTGGATTAATTGCGACTCCCAGCGCCAAATGTCGATCCTCTGTTAGTCGGTCTGTATTTCGCTACAATTTTATGGCTTCGCAACTTCTCTGTATACAACAGCAACATCGGCGAAAACCTTCAAGGACCTTCCGACGTTATCTACTAGGTCTTATATACATATTGTAAAAATTAATGGTCCTATAACACTTCCTTGGGACATTGTCGAAGTTACTTTTTTTCCTCATGCATCTAACGTGTTCCACGTAGTGTTGAGTAAGATGGCTTCGATGTTGTTTTCTCTGAGACTTCTCGCAGTTTTGGCAGTATGGGGCTCAATGTAGGGAATAACGTAAATGTATCTTTCTCTGCCTCTCTAATGGCTGTATTACTCGTTTTCTTCAGTGCGCGTCTAATCTGTGCTTCGATGTACCCATTTTGGCGAAAGACATCTTTAAGATGTCGCGACTTAGCTGGTAGGCTGTCTTTGTCACAAATGATCCGTGAACTAGAGTTGTAAGAACAGTGTATCGCTGAGCTGAATGATGATAGCTCGTTTCATGTTGCTGAAAATCTGTGTGGGCCTTCTTTCTGTTGACAGTATGTCCTAAGGTACCGTCTGCTTTTCTTTTTATTAGAATGCCAAAAAATATAAATCATCCATTCTGTTCTAGCTCCACAGTGAACCGTATGTTTTGATGGACGCTATCCAGGTGGTCCAGGAACTCATTCAGGAACTCTCTGCCATGTTCCTACCCAATGAAGATGTCGCCACGTAACGGAGGAAGTATTTCGGTTCTAGCGCTGCAGTATTTAGTGCTTCCTCCTCAAAGCGTTGCATATATTGAATGATAATCCGACGGACAAATGGTGAGCCCATGGCATTTTCATCAACTTGTTCATAAAACTCCTTCCACATGTGAAGTATGTTGCAGTGAGTATACGTTCAAGTAGTTTCACTGCTTTCAGCTCCAAATGGTCTGCTAGGAACACCAAGGCGGCTTGAAGGGGTACTCGTGTGAACAGAGAGGTGTTACATCGTAGCTCATAGTCAGTTCGGCCCACTGCAGCCGCATTCCTTTCAGTAAGTTCTCGAGGATTTTAGAAATGGCCACTCCACACATGGGTGCATTAATGGTGTTGAATATTGTCTTCAATGATGACCTGTTTATGGATTTCAAGGTGACGTCTATCTTCTTTCGTCAATGCACGTGACATGTGATAGTACGATTTTCTAAGAAATGGTATCATTTTCTATCCACAATGTTCAGCTTCTACGTAAAATAAGTGTTTTCGTTTTATTATTCTTGCTTAATTCAGCAAAGATAACGAAATAATGTCAAGATTAGAAGTGTAGCATACTGAAAAACATGGATTGTAGAGAAACTATTGTAATGTGCTAGATATTAACATTCTGTCGCCTCAGAATCTTCATGCATCGAGTTTTAGATCTGAGGACCAAAGTATTTTTACAAGCTAGACCTATAATGACCCTTCAACTCAATCGCAATGTTTAGACACAAATAAATACTTTCAAATAGAGGACCATTCGTTTCTGCTTGGTAACGATATCACTCTTTAGTTTCAGCCTGTAAATTCACTTAGTCTCAAAAAATGTGTTAGTACATATTTGGTGTGGTTTTAAAACAACTTTACCAGTGGAACAAAATATTACTTACTTTCACATATCTTTTGGTGCACTAAAATGCTACATTAGATTTCTTGTGAGAAAGGTATATTTACTGAAAATACTACAGTTAAGATAAGTTGAACGGTATTCCGGAAGTAGTCTGAAAATGGACGACGCCAATAATCAACTGATCGAGATGTTGATTTCAATATAATGACGTCATGTGTGGTCTGTATCGTCAATGGCCTAAGATACGGAATACCTTCGTAAATATGTATTATTGATTCGAAGAATCCAGTACGTTATACTGGATGGCGAATGTTCCATAGAAGCAAAATTAACCTAGTGTGCGCCCCACGTATCCGTACTACAACCTCTAATGTTCCCAATACACAGAAACAATTTATCATAAACGATCTGCAGCACTATAAGGTTGTTCCATGACGGTGTTGTGTACAGCAAAATGTCGTCGTAGGACGATCGTAAATAACTGTAGAAAGGAATAAAATTTGCACTTCATGTAATGAATGACAGCTCTCTTTAAATGTGAATAAATTTAAGAAAATACCTCTAACGTGGAGAAAGAACCAGATAGTACGCGATTAAAAGATGAGTGATGATTATGTTGAATACATCAATCCATATAAGTATATAAGGTAAGTATATAGGGATAAGTATATAGGAACACGAAGTGATGTGAAATGGGATAATCACGAAAACTGAGCGCTAGCGAAGGCGACTGTAATACTTAGATTTGTTGGAAAGGTTCAGGGAAAGCTCAAATCCCTAAGGGATATACCATACAAGGCACTAGTGTGGTCAGTTCTATATTACTGTTGCAGTGTTCGCAGTCCTTATCAAGAATTGCATGACCACAGACAAAGTACGATTTGAGAGACGCTCTGTTATGATCGTAACTGTTCGATGTAGCCAATACATAAGTGTAACAGAAACGTTTGGAGAGATTAAATGGGAAAGCTGGGAAGAAAGACCATGTAGTTCTCGTGAAGAATTTAGAAATCTGCTGTAAGTAGGTCTTGCGCCTATCCAGCCAACAACCAACAATACATCCAAGGGAAGTGGTCACGTAACTCTTAGGGAACCAGCCTCCCAGCAGACAGACGCAACTCGGCCGCGATTCCCCCGGCCACCAGGCGGCAGTCCGCCACCGGTAGCTGAGTGGCCAGCGCGACAAAATGTCAATCCTAAGGGCCCGGCTTCGATTCCCGGCTGGGTTGGAGATTTTCTTCGCTCAGGGACTGGGTGTTGTGTTGTCCTAACGATACTCATTTCATCCCTATCGACGCGCAAGTCGCCGAAGTGGCTTTAAATCGGAAGACTTGCACCCGGCGAACGTTCTACCCGACGGGAGGCCCCAGTCACACGACATTTATTTACCAGACGGCAGGTGCCGGTAGGGGTCGTTGGCCCCAAAGACCTATTCTCCTCCAGGGGCCACGTGACTGAAAGTAGTGTCCCTGACATCCTGGTGCCCTGGCTGTATTGAGGCCGGTGGCTCCCACCAAATGGGCTTCTGGCCCAGGTGCAGAATGCAGTAACATTCCATCAATCAGAAACACACTTCGGAGCCGCTGCAATGGCGATTCCGTGTTTCGTGTCAGTGATCAGGTAGCGAACTTGTAACATTTCTTGTCTTTGTTTCTACCCCGAACGTGTTTGTGTTTCATCATAGTTTAACTCTGAAACTGGACCGTCCTGGGACTTTAATGTGTACTAAGTGTAAAATTTCCGACCGTTGACTGTCCCACCGATATCTGAACCTTTGCCGGCATAGTGCATTGTATATTTACTACTTAATGATATTTTGTAGCAGTATTTGTTTGCTTCCTAAAGGTTTTCGTAATTAGACCATAAGTATTTATATGCGTTCTCCTACAAGAAGTGAGGCCTTTGGCCTTGTCATAAATATTATGTCAATATCTAAAAAGATACTTTCTTCCCAGTACTGTATTTTCTTTATTCAAGAAGAAATTGCCTTTCTAAAATGAATATTTCTTACATTGTAGTTAACACACGTCATAACAGACGTATTCTTTCTTGGTAAATAAACTTGTTCCTACCAAATCTACGTATAAACATTTCCGACTGTGCGATCCTTACGTCGACAGCGCCCTGTACGTCACGAAGAGATCATGAGAATAAGATAAGGGAGATTAGGACACTTTCAGAGGCACACACACAGTTAGTTTTCCCTTGCTCAATATGTGAGTGCAATAGAAAAGGAAATCGACAATACTGGTATAAATATGTGGATGAAGGTATAAAACTAGCTTTATGGAGTAGTATGTCACTGTGGGTGAGATGAGGAGCCTCATTTTCACACCAGAAACGAATCAACAAACAACCCAATGAGGAAATCGGTTGTCGTTGCTCCAAAAATATCGAAGTGGATTTCATCTTCTGCAAAGTCAAGACCATTGTTTTCGTGGATGGAAAACGGAATTCTTATTCACATACCGTGAATATTATCCAAATGGACATTAGAAGAAGCTTGAGTTCCAACAGAAAGGTTCTAGGTCGATTCTCCTATACACAAAATTTCTTCCGCAATTGGAAAACACGGGAATTTGTTGTACAAACTGGTAGATCATCAAATTTCTTACCGGATTGGACCCCAACTTACACATATTCTCACATCTAAATGAATGTGTGGATGGAAAGCGTTTTACGTCCAATGGAGGGTTTATGACTAGTGTAGATGGTTTTTTGGCAGAAGTTTCACAACTGTTTTTCAGCGCAGGGTTCAGTTCACTGGTGAAATGTTGAACCTACAACCGAACTGCGTTTAAAATGAGTGCAGCTTTAAGCTTTAGGACACAGTCTTCCTCTCCCTGGCCGATACATTGTCTTCATAGAGCAAAATATCAGTGAAATTGCTGGATTATTAAGCGAGATTTAGTAGGCAGGTATGGAAATGCCATGTGGCTAGGGCCTCCCGTCGGGTAGACCAGTCGCCTGGTGCAAGTCTTTCGAGTTGAAGCCACTTCGGCGACATGCGTGTTGATGGGGATGAAATGATGATGATAAGGACAACACAACACCCAGTCCCTGAGTGGAGAAAATCTCCGACCCAGCCGAGAATCGAACCCGGACCGTTAGGTAGGACATTCCGTCGCGCTGACCACTCAGCTAGCAGGAGCGGACAGTAGTCAGGCGTAACATACCATTTTCTGTCCGCCCATAGCCGCTGGTCTTGTTCACTGTTGTAGTTGCCTCAGCCATTTGCTGGTTGCTGGTGGAAAAATAATTTTTTTCGGCCTGATGATGATGGGCCAGTCTTTCCATAATCCTCCTAAATGGGAGGTGGTCGGAGCCGACTCGGCTGATTTTCAGGGTGTGTTTTTTACCATGACGGTCGGTATTTTCAAACATCCGTGGCAGATACACTGTCCAGTCACATTAATGTGGCCACCTGCCACAAGCCGAAATAACCACTTCTTACAGCGCGGACTTCGCCGAAGTGTGAAGGAAGAGAGTCAATGAGGTTCTGGAAGGTACCAAAAGCGATTAGGAGCCAAACCGACTCCACGGCCGTGGCCAGCTCCGCAAGATTTCTCGGTTGATGATCCATGGCGCGAACAACCCGATCAAGGTGGTTCCACAGATTCTCGATTTTCCTGGTACTCTTCGAACCCTGAGCTGTGTGACACTTTGCGATGTCCTGCTGGTAGATGCCGTGGTGCTGAGGAAATGGCTTGGTTCAAATGGCTCTGAGCACTATGGGACTGCCGGCCGGTGTGGCCGAGCGGTTCTAGGCGCTACAGTCTGGAACCGCACGACCGCTACGGTCGCAGGTTCGAATCCTGCCTCGAGCATAAATGTGTGTGATGTCCTTAGATTAGTTAGGTTTAAGTAGTTCTAAGTTCTAGGGGACTGATGACCTAAGAAGTTAAGTCCCATAGTGCTCAGAGCCATTTTGAGCCACTATGCGACTCAACTGCTGAGGTCATAAGTCCCCTAGAACTTAGAACTACTTAAACCTAACTAACCTAAGGACATCACACACATCCATGCCCGAGGCAGGATTCGAACCTGCGACTGTAGCAGTCGCGCGGTTCCAGACTGTAGCGCCTAGAACCGCTCGGCCACTCCGGCCGGCGGTGCTGAGGAAAAACAACCTGCATGTAAGTGTGGACATAGCCCGCAAGGATTGATGCATACTTGTGTTGATGCAATGTACCTTGCAGAATGACGAGATCACCCTGAAAACACCTCCGGCCGCGACTGATGCGGAGTGTTTGCTTTCAGACCTTCAAGCCGTACAAGTCAACGACCTTCTTTCCAATGGAGTATAAAACGAGATTTATCTGAAAATGTCATCTGTCACCATCTAGTGGACGTCCACTTGCTGTACTGTCGTGCATATTCCGGCCTTCGTTGCTGATGAACAGCAGTCAGCATAGATGCATGAAGCAGTCACCTAACGCAGAGGCCCACATGAAGCAATGTTCGCTGAACGGTCGTTGAGGAGATCTTTTAGTAGCTCCTCGGTTCATTCGGGCAGTCGGTTACTCAACAGATGCACGTCTATTCGCCCGTAAACATTTCTGCAGCCATTGTTCACCCTTGTCATCCATTGCCTGTGATACACCACACTTGCTTCCGCTCCGGTTTTGAATATCGCCATTTTGCTTTACACAGTAAATTTTAACCACGGCGGTACGCGAACAGTTTATGAACTTAACCTTTTCGGATATGCTTCCATTCTTGGCTCAGAAGCAAATGATCATGCCCTTTGAACGTCAGATAAATCGCACTGTTTTTGCATCACGACAACGACTGCAGTATTTTCCGCATCCCCCCGATACGCTCTATAGATCCTCCACTGCTACTACCGCCACCTTCCGCTTGTAAGTGGTTATTGCACGTTGACGTCGAACATACGCGGTGGTCACCTTAATGTGACTGGGCCGTACAAATTTCTGAAAACGTTAGAGAAGCAGTACTTTACAGAAGCGCAATATACGGGAGCAGCAAATGTCAAATGATCTAGACTACAGTCTGCTCCAGATAACGATTGGTCGAAAGACCTAAACGTTAAATAATCTTGTGGAGTAGTCTGTAAATCGTGAAGTCGATGAGTTGACTGGCAGCCCCCTTGGGGATAGAAGTCGTGTGCCCTCTGGTGCGGAGGTGCTGCTTTGGTAGTGCATTTCGGTAGTTTTCGTGACCAGCCGAGTTATTTATTAAGATATACCGAAAGTGTGTTCACGTGCGTGGTCATGGATTTCGGCCTGAACTTCCCGGTATTCCAGAGAAGCACATGCAACCTACATTTTCAATTATTTTCTGGGTGTATTACAACCTCTGTCCAGTTTTTGCCTCTACAGCTCCATCTAGTACCATGGGAGATATTCCCTGATGTCTTAACAGATGCTTTATCCATCTGTCCCTTTTTCTTGGTAGTGTTTTCCATATATTCCTTTACTCGCTGATGCTGCGAAGAACCTCCTCATTCCTTTCCTTATCAGCGCACTTAATTCTCAACGTTATTCTATAGCACCGCGTCTAAAATGCTTCGATTCTATTCTGATCCACTTTTCCCACAGTCTATGTTTCACTACCATACGATGCTGTGCTCCAAACGTACATTCCCAGAAGTTTCTTCTTCAAATCAAGGCCTATGTTTCATAACAGTAGACTTTTCTTGGTCAGAAATGCCTTTTAGCTACTGTTAGTCTGCTCTTTATGTCCTCCTTGCTCCGTCCATTATGGATTGTTTTGGTGCCTAGGTAGAAGAATTCCTTAACTTCATCTGCTTCGTGACCATCAATCCTGACGTTACGTTTCTCGCTGTTCTCATTTCCACCACTACTCATTACTTTCACATTTCTTCGATTTACTCTCAATCCGTACTCTGTGTTCATTAGGCTGTTCATTGCATTCAAAGGTCCTGTGATTCTTTTTCACTCTAACTGAGGACACAATGTCATCAGCGAATCTTATCATTGATGTCTTTCACACTGTATTTTAATCCCAATCCTCAACCTTTTTTTTATTTCCGTCGTTGTTTCTTCGATGTATAGACTGATAAGTAGGGATGAAAGATTACATCCCTGTCTTACACCCTTTTCAATGCGAGTACTTCGTTAGTAATCTTCCAGTCTTATTGCTCCTCTTCGCTCTTGTACAAATTGTATACTACCCGCTTTCCCCTGAAGGTTAACAGTACTTTTACCAGACTTTCGAAAATCGTCCACCATTTTACATTGTGAAACTTTTTTCTATATCGACAAATCCTATGAATGTGTCTTGATCTTTCTCTAGTCTTGCTTGCATTATCAACCGCAACGTAAGAACTGCCTCTCTGGTGCCTTCACCTTTCCTAAAACCAAACTGATCGTTATCTAACACATAATTTTCTTTTCTATTCTTCTGTATATCTGTGTAACAGAATATGTGACATAAATGGCCGTACCTTTTCACTGCATTGACTCATAAGCTTACATTTACTGCTCAGCCAAGTTACCATAGACCGTAGTATGTGACAAATTCCAACTTGATGGGCCTACCTGTTTCTGAGAAAAAGTGGTCTTAACAGACGGGACAGATTGTTGAAAAACGAGAAAAAAATATTTTTTCGTATGCTGTAATTACAAATTAACAACTTTCAGATTTTTTCTTTAGTTGTGCTGTGAAGCCTTACTTCTTGCAAATTTCATGATTCTAGGTCAACGGAAGATATGTTACATAAAGGGCCGTACCTCTTGATTGCATTGATTTAGAAACTTAAATTTTTTACACCGGTGAGGGACTGTAGCTCGCAGTACGTGACATAAATTTCAGCTTGATAGATCTAGCCGTTCCTGAGAAAAAGCTTTTTGCAGTTGGACGGATAGACAGACATTAAAGAGATCCTACAGAGGTCTCGTTTTTATCGATTGAGGAACTGAACGCTAAAAAAAAAGCGCTATTTATTGCGTGACAGATATTGTTTGATGTTTTGTAATTACTTATTTTCTCCAGCAAATAAACGTGTAAGTTCTGAAATGTCTGGACGATGCTTTTCCTATTCTTTCAGTACTCAGGAGTGTAGAGAATTTACCATACGTCTTTAGACAAGAATATCACCTATGAATTTTGCTTTAGTCATTAATAAACTCTATTACCAGTGCATCTTCCTACATTTTGTTTGTATATTTCGATTTATTAGTAAGAAGGACAGTGTCTCTTAATATCACTTTCACCGTTCAAGCGCCGAACTTCACAGCTGCAGCTCTCGCAACACACGAAACTTTGGCGCTTACGTGTAAAGGAAACTGACTATTCGAAACAAACGAGGCACGGTACAGAAATGAACGGTAAGAGCGCTGCAGTAGACTCACTTGCCTCGAGTAGTCAACTTTTAAAGAAGAAAAACTTGCACAACATCAGCTCCAGCAATGGACCCGCGCGAAAATTTGGACCATAATTGTGATAGTTCGCAGTTGTGACCTACTGAAGGCACAGTTAAACTTCGCTCGCACCGGATGTTCGCAATTCGCTCTTCCCCACTGCAACCGCCTAATGCCGAGAGCCAAATACTGTAAAGCGGATTGACGACTAGAGCCCTCCTATTCGAGCGCGAGGGAAGATTAAGGTGGAGAACACGTCTGCCGAATATGCTTTGAAATCTTGTTCGAGAATGTGTTTCACACGAGAAGAGTACTTAGTATATCAGCTTCACGCACATATACGTTTAGTTTTATGTCTCAAAATCAAAATGGCTAAACCTCAGCAGCTAAACAATTATTATGAAATGCAGTTAATGATTTTCGATTTGCAATTTAATCATGACAATCACGCTGAAGAATAACGAAGGTGTTTCACTTCAATAGTTTCAGCTTTCCAAAACAAAGAAAATAATGTACAACGGCGATGTTACTAATTAAACAGCGCTGCGCTACTTTGCTAATGATAGACTCATTCAATCTATCAATTTACACTGTGTGTGTCAATCGCAACATAAGAGTGTTCAAAGCAGCCAACTACAGGTTGGAAACGGCGCGCTTTGACGCAGTCAACAAAGCACTGACGTTTGTTGGTTCACCTATACACTACTGGCTATTAAAATTGCTACACCAAGAAGAATTACAGATGATAAACGGGTATTCATTGGAAAAATATATTATACTAGAACTGATATGTGATTATATTTTCACGCAGTTTGAGTGCATAGATCCTGAGAAATCAGAACCCTGTACAATCATCACTCATTCTCACGAATAACACTGCTCTTTTGCATATACATCGAAATTTGTTGATTAATTAGACATATCTTATCGATGGATTAAGCGTGCTGAGTAAAAAGGAGAAGGAAGCACGAGGCCGCCCTATAGCCGGACGCAGTCAAACATGTCGTCAGTCGTTCTGAGTAAAATCTTTAGTTTATTTAAAGTGTATTCTGAGTAGTTACAATTTCGTTTAGTACGTGTAGACGCATTTATAGGACAGTAAATGTTTCACTTTTAAGAAGCATTTAGCCGTCTCCAGGCATTTGTTTTTAAAAACTAAGAAACTTAATAAACTAATGTATTTTTTCCGTGAATAGTGTTCTACATCTACGTGGATACTCTGCAAATCACATTTAATTGCCTGGCAAACTCGTATAGCGCGCGGAAAGAATGAACACCTGTATCTTTCCGTACGAGCTCTGATTTTCCTTATTTTATCTTGGTGATCGTTCCTCCCTATGTAGGTCGATGTCAACAAAATATTTTTGCATTCGGAGGAGCACTTTGGTGATTGGAATTTCGTGAGCAGATTCCGTCGCAACTAAAAACGCCTTTCTTTTAATGATGTCCAGCCCAAATCCTGTATCATTTCTGTGACACTCTCTCCCATATTTCGCGATAATACAAAACGTGCTGACTTTCTTTGAACTTTTTCGATGTACTCCGTCAGTCGTATCTGGTAAGGATCCCACACCGCGCAGCAGTATTCTAAAGAGGACGGACAAGCGTAGTGTAGGCAGTCTCCTTAGTAGGTCTGTTACATTTTCTAAGTGTCTTGCCAACAAAACGCAGTCTTTGGTTAGCCTTCCCCACAACATTTTCTGTGTGTTCCTTCCAATTTAAGTTGCTCGTTATTGTAATACCTAGGTATTTAGTTGAATTTATGGATTTTAGATTAGACTGATTTATCGTGTAACCGAAGTTTAACGAGTTCCTTTTAGCACTCATGTGGATGACCTCACCCTTTTCGTTATTTAGGGTCAACTATCACTTCTATTCAGATATCTTTTCTAAATCGTTTTGCAGTTTGTTTTGGTCTTCTGATGACTTTATTAGTCGATAAACGACAGCGTCATCTGCAAACAACCGAAGACCGCTGCTCAGATTGTCTCCCAGATCGTTTATGTAGATAAGGAACAGCAAAGAGCCTATAACACTACCTTGGGGAACGCCAGAAATCACTTCTGTTTTACTCGATGACTTTCCGTCAATTACTACGAACTGTGACCTCTCGGACAGGAAATCACAAATCCAGTCACATAGTTGAGACGATATCCCATAAGCACGCAATTTCGCTACGAGCCGCTTATGTGGTAGAGTGTCAAAAGCCTTCCGGAAATCCAGAAGTACGGAATCGATCTGAAATCCCTTGTCAATAGCACTCAAGACTTCATGTGAATAAAGAGATAGTTGTGTTTCACAGGAACGATGTTTCTAAACCCATGTTGACTGTGTGTCAATAGACCGTTTTCTCCGAGGTAATTTATAATCTTCGAACACATCCTGAGATGGTGTACTCAACGACGAACCTGGGTGCACGAATGGCAAAACGTCATTTTTTCGGATGAATCAAGGTTCTGTTTACAGCATCATGATGGTCGCATCCGTGTTTGGCGACATCGCGGTGAACGCACATTGGAAGCGTGTATTCGTCATCGCCATACTGGCGTATCACCCAGCTTGATGGTACGGGGTGCCATTGGTTACACGTCTGGGTCACCTCTTGTTCGCACTGACGGCACTTTGAACAGTGGACGTTACATTTCAGATGTGTTATGACCCGTGGCTCTACCCTTCATTCGATCCCTGCGAAACCCTACATTTCAGCAGGATAAAGCACGACCGCATGTTGAAGGTCCTGTACGGCCCCTTCTGCATACAGAAAATGTTCGGCTGCTGCCCTGACCAGCTCATTCTCCAATTGAAAACGTCTGTTCAATGGTGGCCGAGCAACTGGATTGTCACAATACGCCAGTCACTACCCTTGATGAACTGTGGTATCGTGTTGAAGCTGAATGGGCAGCTGTACCTGTACACGCCATCCAAGCTCTGTTTGACTCAATGCCCAGGCGTATCAATGCCGTTATTACGACCAGAGGTGGTTGTTCTGGGTACTGATTTCTCAGGATCTATGCACTCAAACTGCGTGAAAATATAATCACATATCGTATTGTGACATCCGTGAACCGCCGTACCGTTTCGATAGCATTTCTTTTACGTTCACCGTATAAAAGTAGCGTATCTAACTTCTCAATGTACGCAATTTGTAACCCTCGTTTTATTACAGTAGCTGATAGTTCCCATCACTACTCAGTAATTATTAATATTCAATCAGGGTGCACAACTACAGTCCATGTGTTAGGGCCATCCCTTTCGTTCCGTTTCCGTGTGCACAATTGCTTTACATGCACCTGGACCATAGTGGGGGACTCGCAACTTGAGTGGGGATACTAAATGCATGCCAGTGGCAAAAAAGGCTGACTAGAGCCTTACCCCAGTCGCGCTTCCAACATCCCCCACAAAATAAATACTTTTGCTTAACGAAACGTAGTTTTACTCTTTACTTAAGCATGTTCTCAATAGTTTACCATCAGCTGCAAACACGTTTGAAATCGCCGTTCGAGAGAGAGATGGACAGATGAAAGTACGTTGGATGTTGTGCTGTTGCATGCTGTGTCGATTCGACGGGGCATATCGTCCGGTGTAGTTGGAGCTTCGTGGTAGACTGCACCTTTCACTGCTTTCAACCGAAAGATCAGGAGGAGCCAAGTAAAGGAACCTGGACAGCCATTGTACTGAAGCATTCCGTCCTGCCAACGGCCAGGAAACTTAGTATTTGTGTTGCAACACGGGACGAGTAAGTTGGGCAGCCGTCCTGCTGTAACACACACACTGTTGCTTATCCAGAGCTAAGTCTTCTAGAACAGGTATAATGTTCGTTTGAAAGTGTGCTTACGTATTTCCATTTAACATCTCTAGGATGAAATAAGATCCCACAATGGAATTTCCTATAACGCTGCACCACGCGTCTACGCTCTACAGTCGTTGGTGTTATATCTGGCGAAGCCAGCGTTGATTTTCAGCTGCCCAGTCATACGTGTTACGTAAATTTACATTACCGTGATTCTTAAACGTTCCTTCGTCAGTAAAGCGTATCGTCCCCCAGGCGCTGCAAAGCAAACTGACAAAATTCTATACGGCGTTAGAAATCACGTCGACCGAGTGTCTGATGTGGTAACAGATGATAAAGGTAGAAATGATATTGGTGCAAGATGTGAATGACACTCGTCCTGCTGATCCCCCAGTCCTTGGCAATAAGTCTCGTGCCACCGTGCGGGCTGAAACCGTCATAGCCAGAGCAATTCCTTCACGTGCTTTGTCAGTTGTAGTCTTCGTCCTCGTCCTCTGTTCAACGTCGAAGCTGCCTGCTCGCCCAAGTGACATAATAATTCGGGCAACTGCATGGCGCGAAGGACAGCGAGGGTCAGCATAGACATCCGTGAACCGCCGTACCGTTTCGATAGCATTTCTTTTACGTTCACCGTATAAAAGTAGCGTATCTAACTTCTCATTGATGTACATGTCTCCATGAGAATGTTGAAGCAGAAACGACCTGCACATAGACGACACGGTTCCTGCTAGTTCTGCGGGGCAGACAAGTAAACAGCCAAAAGGCATGGTAAAACGAAAGAGCCCTGCATGAACGTGTCTACAATGCTATAGCCGACTCAGGCCGATTTGCCTTTCAATTTTAGACTATTTCTCGGATTATTTTGAGGAGAATTTCACCTCCAAAATTAACAAGATTATATCATTGGAAGTTTTCTTTTTTAGTCATCAGTCTTCTGTCTGGTTTGATGCGACCCGCCTCGAATTCCTCTCCCGTGCCAACCTCTTCATCTCCGATTAGCACTTGCAGCCTACGTCCTCAATTATTTGCAGGATATATTCCAATCTCTGTCTTCCTCTACAGTTTTTACCCTCTACATCTCCCTCTAGTACATGGAAGTCACTCCCTGATGTCTTACATGTCCTACCACCTTGTCCCTTTTCCATGCCAGCGTTTTCAAATGGTTCAAATGGCTCTGAGCACTATGCGACTTAACTTCTGAGGTCATCAGTCGCCTAGAGCTTAGAACTAATTAAACCTAACTAACCTAAGAACATCACACACATCCATTCCCGAGGCAGGATTCGAACCTGCGACCGTAGCGGTTGCTCGGCTCCAGACTGTAGTGCCTAGAACCGCATGGCCACATCGGCCGGCCCAGCATTTTCCACATATTCCTTTCCTCTCCGATTCTGCGCAGAACCCCCTCATTCCTTACCTTATAAGCCCACCGAATTTTCAACATTCGTCTGTAGCGCCACCATCTCAAATGTTTTGATTCTCTTCTGTTCCAGCTTTCCCACAATCCGTGTTTCATTACCATACAATGCTGACCCCCAAACGTAAATTATGAGAAACTTTTTCCTCAGATTAAGGACTATGTTTGATACTACTAGACTTCTCTTGGCCAGGAAGCCCTTTCTGCCAGAACTAGTCTGCTTTTGATGTTCTCCTCGCTCTGTCTGTCATTGGTTTTTTGCAGTCCAGGTAGTAGAACCCGTTAACTTCATCATTCTGATGTTAAGTTTCTAGTTGTCCTCATTTCTGCTGCTTCTGATTACTTTTGTCTCAGAGATTTACTCTCAGTTCATGTTCTGTACTCATTTATTCCATTCAGCAAATCATCTAATTCTTCTTCACTATCACTCAGGACAGCAATGTCATCAGTGAATCTTATCGTACATATCCTTTCACGTTGAATTTTAATTCCACTCCTGAACCTTCCTTTTATTTCCATCATTGTTTCTTCGATGTACAGATTGAACAGTAGGGGCGGAGGACTACATCCTTGTCTTAGACCCTTTCTAATCCTAGCACTTCGTTCTTGGTCGTCCACTCTTATTATTCCCTCTTGGCTCTTGTACATATTGTACAGTACCCGGCTCACCCTACAGCTCATCCCAATTTTTCTCGGAATTTCTAACTTCTTGAACCATTTAACATTGTCGAAAGCTTTTCCCAGGTCGACAGAGCCTATAAACGTGTCTTGAATTTTATTTAGTCTTGCTTCCATTATCAACAGCAACGTCAGAATTGCCTCTCTGGTGCTTTTACCTTTCCTAAAGTCAAACTGATCGTCATCAACACATCCTCAGTTATCTTTTCCATTCTTCTGTATATTATTCCTGTCAGCAGCTTGGATACATGAACTATTAAGCTGATTATGCAATAATTCTCTCACTTGTCAGCTCTTACAGTCTCTGAAATTGTGTGGATGATTTTTTTTCCGAACGTCAGATGGTATGTCGCCAGACTGATACATTTTACACCAACGTCAATAGTCGTCTTGTTGCCGCTTCTCACAATGATTTTAGAATTATGTTGGAATATTATCAATCCTTCTGGCGTATTTGATCTTAAGTCCTCCAAAGCTCTATTAAATTCTGATTCTAATACTGGATCCCCTGTCTCTTCTAAACCGACTCCTGTTTCTTCTTCTATCACATCCGACAAATCTTCCCCCTCATAGAGGCCTTCCTTGTACTCTTTCCACCTATTCGCTCTCTACTCTGCATTTAGCAGTGGGATTCCCATTGCACTCTTAATGTTACCACCCTTGCTTTTAATTTCACCGAAGGTTGTTTTGACTTTTGACCGAGTCATCCTTCTGACAATCTTTTCTTTTTCGATTTCTTCTCATTTTTCGTGCACTTCCTATTTATTTCAATACTAAGAGACTTGTATTTATATTTTACTAAATTTCCCTGAACATTTTTGTACTTCTTTCTGTCATCGATCAACTGAAGTGTTTCTTCTGTTACCCATGGTTTTTTCGCAGTTACCGTCCTTGTATTCAAGTTTCTCTTTCGAACTTCTGTGACTGCCCTTTTTAGAGATTTCCATTCCTTTTCAACTGTACTACGTACTGGCTATTCCTTATTGCTGTATCTACAGCCTCAAAGAAATTAAAGCATTTCTCGTCATTCCTTAGCACTTTCGTATCCCACTTCTTTGGGTATTGATTCTTCCTGACTAATCTCTTTAACTTCAGCCTACTCTTTATCACTACTATGTTGTGATCTGAGTCTCTTCTGCTTCTGGGTACACTTTACAGTTCAGTATCTGATTTCGGAATCTCTGTCTGATCATGATGTAATCTAAATGAGATCGTCCTGTATCTCAAGGCCTTTTCCAAGTATACGTCCTCTTCTTATGATTCTTGAACAGAGTATTCGCTATTACTAGCTAAAATTTATCACAGAATTCAATTAATCTTTCTCCTCTCTCATTCCTTGTCCCAAGCCCGTATTCTCCTTCCCCTACAACTGCATTCCAGTCCCCCATGACTACTACATTTTCATCTTCCTTTGAGTTCTGTACTACACTTCCAATATCCTCATATACTTTATCTATCTCTTCATCTTCAGCTTGCAATGTCGGTGTTGGTTTGCTGTCGATTCTGATAAGAACAAGCGTATCACTGAACTGTTGACAGTAATACACTCTCTTCCCTACCTTTCCATTCATAACGAATCCTACTCCCGTTATACCTTTTCTCCTGCTCTTGATATTACCCCATCCAGAAATCCTTGCTTTCTTTCCAATTCACTTCACCGACCGCTTCTATAACTGGATTGAGCCTTTGCATTTCCCTTTTCAAATTTGCTATCTTCCCTACCACGTTCAAACTTCTGACATTCCACGCTCCGACTCGTAAAACGACTGAATAACCAAATTCAATCTTTTTCTCATGGTCACTCCCCCTCGTCAGTCCCTTCCCGGAGATCCGAAGCCAGCCGGAGTGGCCGAGCGGTTAAAGGCGCTACAGTCTGGAACCGCACGACCGCTACGGTCGCAGGTTCGAATCCTGCCTCGGGCATGGATGTGTGTGATGTCCTTAGGTTAGTTAGGTTTAAGTAGTTCTAAGTTCTAGGGGACTTATGACCACAGCAGTTGAGTCCCATAGTGCTCAGAGCCATTTGAACCATTTTTTGAGATCCGAATGGGGAACTACTCAGGAAACTTTTGGTGGTCGTAGTAAGTTCCTATGGGACCAAACTGCTGAGGTCATCGGTCCCTAGACTTACACATTACTTAATTTGACTTTAACTAACCTACGCTAAGGACAACACACCCACTCATACCCGTGGAGGACTCGGACCTCCGACGGAGAGGGGGTGAGGAGGGGGGGCGGGGGAGCCGCGCGAACTGTGGCAAGGCGCCTGAGACCACGCTGCTACCTCGCGAGGCAATCTTTTGCAAAGGAGGGATCATCATGCCACTTTCTTCAATTACGAGCCACATGTCCTGTGGATACACGTTATTTGTTTTTAATGGAGCGTTTTCCATTGCCTTCTGCGTCCTCGTGCCGTGGATTATTGCTGATTCTTCCGTCTTTAGGGGCAGTTTCCCACGCCAAGGACAAGAGGGTGCCCTGAACCTCTGTCCACTCCTTCACTCTTTCTGACAAGCCAATTGGCAGAATGTGGGTAACTTCTTATGTCGGAAGTCTTCGGCCGCCAATACCAATCACTAATCAAATTAGAAGTGGTACGGGTTTCGAACTTGGGACCATGGGCATTCTGTTTATTAATGTAATACGCTATCGCTTCTTTTTATTTATTTTTTTAAGAATCTCATTTTGTTCATTATCGTTTGTAGGATTTGTTCGGCGCGGACGTCCCATGACACTTGTGGGTCTTCTTCAGAATTCAAGCTACGTGCCTCTTAGCGTAATGTCAATTGCCAAAAAACTCGTTTCGATGTCTGGAACCGTTCACGAAATAAAAGCGGTATTATGTCTTCTTGTCTTGCTGTATAATATTGGGGTTTGTATTTTGTGACGGTAAATGTAGAAAGTTACAATTCTGACAAATGACCAACAAAAAGTAATTGACTAGTGTTTTGCAACAGTGATCCACTACGGCCTAGGCTGATCAAGTCAGAATCAATAGCCCTCTATTGCTCTCTGTCTTGCAGGCAGCACGCAAAAATGTTGATGGGTTACGTCCTTCGTAACACTTTGCTCCGAAACAGGGGGCCAAGAAAGTCACTAATAGTTACTAACTTTTATTTAACATCGAAACGTTAATTATTTAATGCTTTGTGAAGTAATGACACAGTTCTATCTATAAATTCATTATATCAATGTAAATATTAATTTCAATTTTTTTATCTCAGAAAGTATTTTGGTTTCCTTTCCTTTCAGTGAATTAGTCAATTTTTGTAAATCAAATTTTTGTCTCTTGAGTAAGCTTGTGCCCCCTATTAGTGTTACTCGGCCCCCTAGGTTGAGAAGCGCTACCCTAGAGAGAAAAAATCGATGGATATACTGTACTTGGTCGTTCCCTCGATTCTGACAACAATTTTATCTCATTCCGGATGCTGTCCATAAACGTTAGCGTATCTCTTATGTATGGAAACACATTATTTATTGTCTTTTTTGTAGAAAGACCTGCAAATTTGATAGCAGTCTTAAGCCAGCCTTATCTCAGTATATGCAGATATTTTCTGTGAAACAAAAAATTATAACTAAGATTAAATGCTTTATTCACTAGGCTAGCTAGGAATTAAAGAAACGGGATTTAATGTCATTTAAACTGTTTTCAGTAGAACGACCATTGTGCGCTGCTGACGTGAGAACGAACCAGAGAGAAGAACGACACAAGTGCTACCTAGTGGTGGGCGGCAGAACTCTTTCGAAAAACAGGCGTGATGTAGAGCTATGGTCGAGTACGTGTGTACGCACGCGCTAATGAAAGATGCAATATTCAGCAACTGTTTGATTATTCAAAATCTGTCACGATTTTTTTTAAAAAAAAGTGTTTTTTGCGCATGCATGCATATCAGATGGGACATTTGCTCTTTTACGAATGTGTATAAGAGCTTTTAACAGCAAAATCGCCCTTCTCTTTTGTTACGCGTTGCATAGGTGTAGTCTGCACTATACTTCTCTGTATTACATAATTAGACTGTCCCCTAACAATATAACTCGACTGATTAATAATACAGAATGAAACGTTAGAGATACAGCATAATCTTCTTTTGTAATTGTAAAAGATCAAAAATATTTTTTTAATTGAATATCTTACTCTTTTTGTTTAAAGGATGGCCAAATGTGACTGATGAAGATGTTGCTATAATTTTCAGGGGAATGTATATGAAACCTTTGTTGTCAAGCTGGGAAACACATAGTGAATTCTATTTTATTGTTATGTATTATCCAATATATTGCATTCTACGAAAGATTACATGTTACTCTATGTGATTTATCTTTCTCTAGTTCTGCCAATTGCCAACTCTTGCGTTTTGAGATTTCATTAGCATTATTTAAGAACTGTTTTTATTTACTGTGGTAGGCAACTAGGTGCGATGTTTTTACTTGACTCAAGTGTAATTGATTTATTGAAAAGTCAAACGGCGTTTTCTGGTGGTTCTGGAGCAAGGAGGAAGTTTAATTTGTGGACTGACTGTGGAAAATGATACATTTCGTTTTGCTTCGTTTAACGACACTGTACTTACATGGTTCCGATAATCTGTTTTCAGATTGCAGCGTAACTTGTCATCATATCTTACTTCTAAGTAAAAGGAGGAGGTAATCGCGAAGCAGAATGAATCTCTCACTACAACGGAACAGATACGAGATTTTCGGGAACTGTGATGTTTGGTGCGACCATAGTGGTTCAAGATTCTTTGATAGTTACAGAACTTTTAAGATGTCAGAGTTTAGTGCGGGCAGCGCAGAACGTACGTAGTGGGCTCGGTCCCGATGCGGGGTGTGGAGCCCTGCGGGGGGAACAATGCACGCCTACCCGCAGCAGTGCTGGCAACCACAAACTGCGCATCATGCTGCCGCGACAGCACAAGTCAAGTATCGTCTTACGCATCTGCATGGTTAATAAACATCCTAACTGCAGCAATAAAGTACATTTTCGCAAGGAAAGGAAATAGTATAAAATAGAAATAAAATTTACCAGACAATGAATGGCAAACTGTTTTTGCATTTATTGAAGCTGTCGTACTTGTTTAGAAACATTTCAAATCATCTGGTCATTCCCTATCACTGTCAAGATCTTCCGTTTATGTGTCTGATTTTTTTGTCAAAAATTCAAATGGCTCTGAACAATATGGAACTTAACAGCTGAGGTCATCAGTCCCCAAGAACTTAGAACTATTTAACCTGACTAACCTAAGGACATCACACTCATCCATGCCCGAGGCAGGATTCGAACCTGCAACTGTAGCAGTCGCGCGGTTCCAGACTGAAGTGCCTAGAACCGCTCGGCCACTCCGGCCGGCGATTTTTTTGTCACTTACATCTGATGTTGTTATAATTTCATCGACAGTGTGGTCTGTACTGTAAATGAATGTGTTTCGAAAAAAATCGAATAGCCAGCGGTATTTCCATACAAAGCAATAATGGAGTGATGAAAGGTGCAATATATCGTGATTCAGACGGAATAGAGGACTCCTTCAAAGCGATCTCGAAACAAAATACCTAAAATGTAAAGTCATATTTTCTTACCAGGGAACCGAAATTCACAAGGTTTCTTGGCAACTGTTTGAACCTTCCAATGCATGCTTTCTCCTGTGTATGTAGCGGCTCTCGTGGAAGATTTGTAGCTAGAGAGAAAAAATTTCTGCTCCCCTTCCGTACTATAGCATTCAGTCACATGCAATGTAATTTTGCCTTACGGTAGGCTTACAAGTTACGTATTGTAGGCAACTCCCGAAATGAGCCAGAAACTGCCTCATCACTGAATGTGATTATTTATTTATTTATATACATATTTTACACCCACGTTGGAGCACTTTATTCAATCCATATACATTTAAGTCTTAATACTAGTTGTAGATTAGGCTTTCCTCTTCTGCTCCCAAAACTTCTTCATCCTTTCCGACCTGACTGCCCTTTCTTCATCAGTTATGGTGTATTTTTTGCATGTAAATGTCTTTAGTTTAAATCTCGTGTGACTGTGTTTCAGGATCTTCTTCTCTTCTCTGCCTTCAATTTGTTGCAATGTCAAGCCTAATTCGTCTAAATCATTTTGAACTTATTTGAACCAGTTGTTCTTGGTCTTACTTTTCCAAAAGTAGGGGAACAGTTGTTTTAGTAGCCTGGTTTCTGGTAGTCTGAAACTGTGGCAGAAAGAAGCAACCGTTCTTTTCCGCATTGTGTCAATTATTGACTCATTTTCTTGGTATACAACTTCGTTAGGTTGTAGTCGCCACTGTCCCTCTACTTGGCGTTTTTTCTTTATAATTGTTCTAAGGATTCTTCTTTCTGCCTTGTGTAGTTTGTCTGTGGTTGATTTGATGTTCATCTTGAACAGTGTTTCACTAGCATAGGTTGCTTCAGGTTTAATAGCAGAGTGGTAGTGTCTGAGGAAACATTCCTTCTTGTATGTTGGCCAGCTGATGCGTTGCGCTTGTTTCAGTTTAGTTGTTCTGCTTTCTACTGACATTTTCTCGTTTGAATTCCAACTTATAACCTCCCCAAGATATTTGAACTTATTTACAATTTTAATTTGTTTGTTATCATTCAATGTAATGGCTGGTGTTTCAGCCTTGAAGGATGGCATTATTTCTGTCTTTTCAAACGAAATTCGTAGAACTAGCTGCTACACTACTGGCCATTAAAATTGCTACACCAAGAAGAAATGCAGATCATAAACTGGTATTCATTGGACAAATATATTATACTTGAACTGACATGTGATTGCATTTTCACGCAATTTGGGTGCATAGATCCTGAGAAATCAGTACCCAGAACAACCACCTCTGCCCTTGATACGCTTGGGCCTTGAGTCAAACAGAGCTTGGATGGCGTTTACAGGTACAGCTGCCCATGCAGCTTCCACACAAAGGCCCATACAGGACCTGCAACATGCGGTCGTGCATTATCCTGCTGAAATGTAGGGTTTCGCAGGGATTGAATGAAGGGTAGAGCCACGGGTCGTAACACATCTGAAATGTAACGTCCACTGTTCAAAGTGCCGTCAGTGCGGACATGAGGTGACTGAGACGCGTAACCAATGGCACCCCATACTATCACGCCGGGTGATACGCCAGTATGGCGATGATGAATACACGCTTCCAATGTGCGTTCACCGCGATGTCGCCAAACACGGATGCGACCATAATGATGCTGTAAACAGAACCTGGATTCATCCAACAAAATGACGTTTTGCCATTCGTGCACCCAGGTTCGTCGTTGAGTACACCATCGCAGGCGCTCCTGTCTGTGATGCAGCGTCAAGGGTAACCGCAGCCATGGTGTCCGAGCTGATAGTCCATGCTGCTGCAAACGTCGTCGAACAATTCGTGCAGATGGTTGTTGTCTTGCAAACGTCCCAATATGTTGACTCAGGGATCGAGACTTGGTTGCACCATCCATTACAGCCATGAGGATAATATGCCTGTCATCTCGACTGCTAGTGATACGAGGCCGTTGGGATCCAGCCCGGCGTTCCGTATTACCCTCCTGAACCCACCGATTCCATATTCTGCGAACAGTCATTGGATCTCGATCAACGCGAGCAGCAATGTCGCGATACGATGAACCGCAATCGCGATAGGCTACAATCCGACCTTCATCAAAGTCGGAAACGTGATGGTACGCATTTCTCCTCCTTACACGAGGCATCACCCAACGTTTCACCAGGCAACGCTGGTCAACTGCTATTTGTGTATGAGAAATCGGATGGAAACTTTCCTCGTGTGAGCATGTTGTCGGTGTCGCCACCGGCGCCAACCTTGTGTGAATGCTCTGAAAAGCTAGTCATTTGCATATCACAGCATCTTCTTCCTGTCGGTTAAATTTCGCGTCTGTAGCACGTCATCTTCGTGGTGTAGCAATTTTAATGGTCAGTAGTGTAGATAAGGAACATCAAAGGGCCTATAACACTATCTTGGGGAACACCTCAAATAGCTTGTGTTTTACTCGATGACTTTCGGTCAGTTCCTACGAACTGTAACCTCTCTGACAGGAAATCACGAATCCAGTCACATATCTGAGACGATATTAAATGAACTGGGGACCATTGTCAGATAGTACTGCCTTGGGTTTCCCGATGGTTCTGAAGTATTCGACCATCCTACTAAATACAGCTTTTGCTGTTGCTTTTTTCAAGGGGTATAATTTCACAAACTTTGAGAATACTTCCAAAATTACTAAAATATATGCACAGTTTCCCGAAGTCTTTGGGAGGGGACCATACAAATCTATAGATAATTATTCTAGGGTGTCTTCAGGTAATGTACTTTGCATTGGACCTCTACTAGTTCTGTTCGGTACTTTGGCCTTTTGACAGCCATCACACGACTTAATTCGTTCCTTTACCTTCTTACTGACACTATCAGCAATCACTACTACATTATTCAACTTATCCAAACATTTCTTTGGCCCACTATGCCCCAATGCTAAATGAAAATAAACTATGACATCAGTATCAAACTGGTGTGGCCAACATATTCTCCATTCCTCAGTGACTAAATCTTTCCTCCTATATAAAATGCCTTTAAAAATTTTGTAATATTTCTTAATTTGAGGATACTGCACACTGTCAAAATTTACCTTCACAGATTTCCAGGTCGGATCCTCATTCTGACGGTATCTCATATTTTTACATATTTGCTCAATTTTCCTTTTTCCTGAAACCTCTTTCATATACCTGATCTGAAAAGTACCCTCTTCACCAATTTCATCGGGCACTTCACTCATACCATTAGGCAATCGAGATAAAGCATCTGCCACATAATTCTCAGTACCCTTAACATAGCAAATCTCGTAATCAAATTGTTGCAGGTACAAAGCCCAACGAGTTAGCCTACCATTAAGTAAACGACAATCTTTAAGAAAAGTTAAAGCTTTGTGGTCAGTGTGTATGATGAGCTTATGGCCCCACAGATAATTTCTGAATTTCTTTAACCCCCATATAATGGCTAAAGCTTCCTTTTCCGATATAGTGTAGTTTCTCTCGTATTTTGTTAGAGTTCTACTTGCAAACGCGATAGTCCTGTGTTCGATGTCTTTGCCATCACAGATTTCTTGGAAAACTTCTATACCAGTTCCATAAGCACTGCGGTCAGTACTCATGTGGAAAGGTTTTGACAGTATGGGGTGATGCAAAATATTGTCATTCAAAAGTTCACTTTTTAAATTTTCAAAATCTCTCATACACCCTTCAGTCCACACAAAAGCACTATTTTTCTTAAGTAGATTATTCAAATGAGGACTATTAAAAACTTGCCCCTTGACGAATTTTCTATAGAACCCACATGAACCTAAAAAGGCTTTCAACTGTTTTCTATTTCTAGGAGCTGGACACCCTGCTATTGCACTTAACTTTTCCGGGTCCTTGCCAATACCGGTCGTAGTAATAATATGCCCCAGAAACTTTATTTCCGACTTCACAAATTCACATTTCTTCCACTTAAGTGTCATGCCCTCTGCTTGTAGAGCAACAATAACTTTCTGCAATAATTCACAATGCTCTTGCCAATCTTCTGTAGCAATCAGTAAATCATCTACATAAATGGTTAGCTGGGAACTCAATTCTCTCCCTAATAGAAAGTCCAGTGCCCTAATAAAGACTGCCACAGAAGTGCTAAGCCCAAATGGCACTACTTTATACTGATAGCATTTCCCGGCGAATAGAAAAGCGGTATATTTACGGGATTCTTTACTCAATGGGATTTGTCAGTATCCGGCGGTCATGTCCAGACTGGTTAAATACTTCACATTATAAAATTTTTGGAGCATTTCGTCCAGATTTTCAGGTCTGTCTATTTCCTTCTTTACAATTTTGTTCAAAGTCCTGGCGTCGATAACTACTTTCACTCCTCCATCCCTTTTATTCACGATGATAAGGGGACTATTATATTCGCTACTACTCCGTTCGATTACACCCCATTCTATCATTTTATCTATTTCCACTTGCACAGCCTGCCTCTTTGATATGGGTACTGAAAACGGTCTTACAAAGAAAGGTTTATGCTCTATTGTCTCAATATGGTATTCTAAGTTCTTAACTAGGCCAGGTTTGTCCGAAAATACGGTGCTATTACTTTCTAAAATATCAAGCAATTCCGTTTTCTGATCAGGAGATATCTCCTTCAAATTTTCCACAATTTCTTTAAAATTATGCCCCTGCTTGTCACTCTCATCTATTAACCTCTGGACATGGTACTCCTCATACATATTTGTCAAACCATCATTCCCTTGGTCGATCTCCAACAATAAAGAATCCATTTCTGAATCGAACACCTTCCCATTTTCCTCAAATTTTAATTCCAAATTTCTAGATGCATTATTAATTTTGATCACTTCATGGCTACAATCAATAATAACCTTTTCTTTATCTAACCAATCTATTCCCAAAATCATTTCAGTACTCAAATCTGGCACAACCAAAAAATCGTGTTCAAATTTTTGTCCTTTTATACTAAATTCAACCAAAATCTGGTTCTTTACCGGCTTGCTAGTCTTGCCAGTAGCATCAACAATTTTTACACCCGTCACTGACATAATTACTAGTCCAGGTCTATCACAAATATGTTCGAAAAACGACTGGGAGATTGCGCTTATCTGAGATCCAGTGTCAAGAAGTACTTGCAATTTCACATTATAAATTTCAACTGGTATTACAGTTTGTTTAACTGTCGAATGTTTTTCATTGTTGTGGTCTTCCCTAAGCAAATCCGGGTCGACGATAACATCGTCCCAAGATATGCTTTTAACATTCACCTCACCTATATCTGGCGGTTTCTTTGGTTCCGGGAGTTCAAAGTCATTAATTACTTGAACTCTATGTAAAATAGATCCTGAGTCGTCAGGTGGCTCTTTCTTTCTTTGTTCAGTCTCAACATCTGGATTTTGTTTTGAAACTTCGTCATCATTAGGTACAATATCGCAATTAGCTGTATTCCCATTATTTTCATTATTACCGAAATATTCGGCATCTGAACTATCGTCAGAATCCGACCATTCTGGATCGCTTTCAGGTTCTAAGATAAAAGCTTTTCTGAGATAGGCACTAAGTTCTCCCTCTGCATTTTCGTCAGGCTTTAATTTTAATTCAATATCCTCTTTTGACAAAACGGCCTCATTATCAGCTTTACTCACATCCACTGTTACTTCATATTTAGTGTAATCCTCGTGGACTTCAATTACTTTTAGGTAATCTCCTGCCTCTTCCCCACGGTACCTTTCGGTAGCAGCTTGTACTGTTGGCGGATTGTTAACAGAAGTTACTTCCTCGTCAATGCTTAGGATTTCATCCTCCAATTCCTTTCTATCTTTAACCTTCGTCCTATCGGCAGCACGCGTACTTTGCGCGGCGCTATTTACTTTCTCCTCTTTAAATTCGGGCCACGTCACCTTATCGACGTCCCTATTATCTCCTTTTTCACTAATTAACCTCCTTGCCTCATACTGCTTCTTAAAATCCTCCCATTCACATTGCCTGAGGCCCTTGTACAGATCGTCGATCTGCACACGCCAATTACTTACTTCCGCTAATTTATTCTCGCCTTTTACTTTATTGCTAACACTGCTAACCGCACCTCTCTGTGTATCCACAGTTTCGTCTATTATTTCCTTTGCCACGGAATTACCACTCTTAATGTATTCACCAGTTCTTACGGCTATGTTCGTACCTAATGCTGCCGCATTGCTAGCGGCATCTCTCTGAACAGCTGTTCTGCTAGGCTGGGCCATTGCCCCCAGATGCTCCACTCGCCTGTTAACATGTAGCACTCTGCGCAGCGA
Organism: Schistocerca serialis cubense; assembly: GCF_023864345.2. Lineage (NCBI taxonomy): Eukaryota > Metazoa > Arthropoda > Insecta > Orthoptera > Acrididae > Schistocerca > Schistocerca serialis. The sequence goes on from NC_064641.1 coordinate 205,986,679, forward strand.
AGATGAGTCATCTGTGCGCGCACCTGACGCTTGTTCCTCAACGACACGTTGCGTCGTTCCACGCCTGTCTCTAACATGTCTCATAATTTTACTGTCAGTCCAGAAACATTTCTTAAATAGGGGGCCGATATGTACTGTACGCTTCCGTTTGGCCCGCAACGTTCGCGGAAATCAGTTTCCCGCGTCGTTATTATTTTGTGCAGTGTACCCTCTACCCTGAATAACTCCCTTCCTCTGCCTCTACCTCTCTGTATCATATTGACGCGAAATCCATCGCCGTCATTTCTCTCGTCATTATTACGATTATTTCTATTACCAAAATTTTGATAATTGGCACGACTTTCGCGCCAGTGGTCTTCGTCTTCGAACCTTTCGAGAAATGCTTGGAAGCTGCGATGATTGCTTCCTACATATCTCTTTGAATCTTCTGGAAGCTTTTTATATAGCTCCCATATGATTTCTGAATCGGATGGTTCAAAATGGTTCAAATGGCTCTGAGCACTATGGGACTTAACTTCTAAGGTCATCAGTCCCCTAGAACTTAGAACTACTTAAACTTAACTAACCTAAGGACAGCACACACATCCATGCCCGAAGCAGGATTCGAACCTGCGACCGTAGCGGTCACGCGGTTCCAGACTGTAGCGCCTTTAACCGCTTGGCCACCCCTGCCGGTCTTCTGAATCGGATCTTCTCCCTCTTAAATGTGTCAATTTTCGGTACCAATATTCGCAGAAATCTTTCAAAGAATTCCTGCCCCTGCTATCATGAAGCTTGGCCACGATAAACTCGCGCCACAAATGATCCTGTTTCTGTTCGGACCAATATTATTCCATAAACCTTTGCTTAAATTCTTCGAACGTCATTCGTTCGGTATTCATATTAATTCCCCAGCGCTTAGCGTCACCTGCTAAGGCGCTAATTACTACATTTATCTTTTCCTGATCAGACAAGTGTTCAGGAAATATCCTCTCGCAATTTTTGATGAAATGTAACGGATGTCATCCGTTATGTTTCTTGGCGGGATCGAAGCGTTCCTCACCTTCCAATAGCTTCGTAAGTGGTGTGTCATTATAGACAACACCAGGCCTATCTTTAATTTTACTCTCAAGATCGAAAATTTTGCCTTGAATTTTTGAAGTATTTTGTTCACATTTTTGCACACATCCGGTCACTTTTTCGCCCAAAACTCTTTCAGTGTCTGATACTGCCTTTTTCAACTGTGATATTCCATGTTGACATTCGTTTACGATCTCAGTTTTAAGACCGAAAACTTTTTCGTCTACTTTTGTTTCGACTAGAGGCTCTACTTTCTCTTGGATGTTGAGAATTTCAACATCAAACCTACTGTTAATGTTTTCAATTTCCTCCTGCATAGTATCCATATTTTTATTAATTGTGTTAATTTCAAACTTCATAGTATTTACCACAGAACTTAAATTAGCCACTTTTTCTTCTACCTGTTCTATTTGTTTACTGATTTTAATTCCTTGTTCTTCGACCTGTGCTTTAATCTGACCAACTTGTGTTTTAAGCTGCTCGTCAACGTGTGTTTTAAGCTGATCATTTTGAGTTTTGAGCTGATGACTTTGAGTTTTAAGCTGCTCATCAACGTGTTTTTTAAGTTGACTAACCTGATTACCGACTTGTTTTTGAAGCTGATCATTCTGGCCTGCAATTTGTTTGGTTAATTGTTCAAATAAATCGTTCATGCTTAAAATTTTGTTCTACAGAATCGGTGTGTTCCGATTCTACTTCAAAAGTTTCTTTCGGTTCTTTCTTTATCTTTGGTGAATCAAACATGTCAGTGGATTCATTCACATACCCACTATCATCTACAAAGTCACCCTCTACTTCTTGTTTTATTCCTTGCTGTGTTCTAGGCAATCTCAACATTTCAATCTGTTCGTTAACATGTTCGTGATATTGTATGTACGCCAATTGTCTACCGCTAACGCCATCTGTTATCTGACTGCGTACACTCCTGTCATTGCCAGCCGCATTTTCCATTTCGCTCGGCACATCTACTGTTTCTACGTTCTTGTCCATATGCCAATTACACCTCTCCACTGTACTTGACGTTCACTGCTATTTACTTTACTGAATATTATTACAATTCGTGCCACTGAACATCCACTGTTCGGTATTCACATTAATTTGTGACCGACAACTGGGTGTCCTGTCACCGGAAGCCAATTGTAACCCTACGCTACTGCGCACGATACTTATTAAAGCCTGCACTATGGTAAGTTGACGGGCTTCACCTTATAAGACAGGATTTTGGTATATATGTTGACCGCGTGTACCTGAATGGAGGCAAAATCAGACTTACACCCACTCATTAACAACAATGATACGTCAAGCAAGTCTGAAGTGCAACTACACGTTAGGACGGACAAGAAACAATACAGCAGATGCTACCAAATTGTTAATAATACGGTCGCCAGCCTAATTAGGCATTAACTGAGTTTCTTCCCAGTACAAGTTGATGCACGTTCATACAAAACAACACATAATAACACTGCATAATATGGTAAATTTTAGAACCAGAAAATCTACTGAACTAATAATTTCACTTTCTGTACTAATATGGACAAGCCATCAATACACAACAATACACTATAATGTTTACTACAAACTTCGTACTGTCTATGGATCTGATTAAAATCGGGCATAGGTTAACCTAGAAATAGCACTTTCGAAACACACATACAATGTCAATTTTGAAAAAGGTAAAAACTAATAAATTTTGGTTTTATATTGACTTTAACTTTGCTGGTCAAATCAGTTCAGTACACTTCAGAATTTAAATGAATAGAAAAGAAAAGGGGGGGGGGGACCCTGAAACTGTTATGATCACTGTACTGAAATTTTTGATTATCGAAATCGTTAAGCACTCAAGATTTCCAATATATGAGTTACTACTCTTTTTGTCTTATTTCTTGCTCATTTAACTACCATTATTTTTGTCTCATATTAATTAGCCTTCATTACTAAAACAATTTCGACATTATCTTCCAACTTTGTCAGACCTATATTATTTACCTATATATTCATTAACAACAAAGTTCTTTAAACATCATTCTAACATAGATAGGTCTGCAGGTAATTATTATTAACATAAACTTTAAATCTTCATCTCGGGACACTCGGATTGCACAACATGTGGAAAGGACCCTGTCTAGGTTAGTGATGAGGATAATTAAATGATAGGACAGTTCTGGTAAAAGTTAAGTTATTATTGAACAGTAAGGAACAAAAGTAACACTGGTCCACACGAATACAGTACTAAAAGTTTCAACCTGTTCGTATCGATGCAGCGGTTGGCGGGCGGTGAGATGGCGAGGCGCAGAGCACACATACAATCACAGCTATGGCTCTTGATGTATCGGCACTTTACTTCTTCATAGCGTCGCTATATTTTTCCATTTAGTGCCTATGGAATTTTGCCATGCTGTATAGTCGTCGGAAACGGCACATCCGAGGCTCAAGGAAACTACGTCTTCCAGGAGAGCCTCCTCGATCCAGAGCGTGTTTCTCAGACCGATGTCCAACTCCGACTACTACTGCTGAGCCCGTTATGCCGTGCCGCGCCCGTGTGCATTTTCCCGCGTTCGCCTGCCATCCACCTTTTACCACTCCCCTACAGACAGTGTATTCACCCGAGGTTTTGCATTCTACATATCCTAATACATTACCTACGTATGGACCAGGCGCACAATTACAACTTTAACATCTTACAATAGTTTCAACATTTCTTACATTTCAATTTTGTTATAATATCGCTTGCAATTTGACATAAACATTAATATTTACATCGAGAATTGTTTACAGTTTCTTTAACATAATGGCATGAAACAAAAAAGAAATGAATTCAGAACATTGATTACACTAATTTATCGAAAATCAGAAGAAAAAATTATTATATGTACAATAGTACAGCGTTGTTGTTGTTACGTGTTTCCAGAAGACGATTTTTCACCGTACCTACCATTGCAGTCCATTGAAGAACTTCCTTGCTACTCGCTACTGCAAACACTTGGCTGCAGTGTCTACCGTAATTTTCTATGAAGACGTTCTTTACATCATACCAAGGAGAAATTAAGTCTTTTACGGGTAACTTACTCAAAGTTCACTTTATTATTCGATTCTTAACGAAACTGAAGATTTCGTCTGTCTGCTCTACAGCGAAATCGCAGTTAGCTACGCAATCATTTCATTTTTCTCACAATCAGCCAAAGCCATACGGAATTAACCACATTGCTCCAGCAATGTTGCCCCAGTGAGTTGCTATATCTTCTTCTTTCAGGGAGATACCTGCAGCACGTTTTTATAGAAGGACTGATTTCTCACAGTTCTACAACTGCGTCTGTTTCTTTCACCAACAGTGCTACCACACTTTAGCTTCACTGTGCTGCAGCTGTTACTCCCTATAGTCTTCCTGTCTTTTGAACCAATTTACCGCTTTTATCCACATCATTCTTCTTTCGGGGTGATCTCTCACGGAACAGCTAAACGTCCTCCTATCAGGCAAACTCCAACAAACTCGCACCTGGCGTCAAATACGTTCCCAAACTGTCGCGTATGCGATGGAGACAGATATTTATTTTTCGACAGTTATAATCTATTTGGTAACTAAAATACGATATATACTCATGTATCTTCATGTTTCTTAATACTCATGTTTCTTAAAGATAATGCTTGTTATATAATACTGTTACAAAAGACCACCATTAACCCTAGCAATAACAAAGTATTCACCATAACGCGCGCTACTAACGCGGAGGGGAGGATGCTTTACGCTTATACCTTAAAATTTTTTTAAAAATCGTTAATTGTTGTTAACTTTTACTAACAGCACGGTTTGTAAGTCGATGCTGATGTATAAGAAGGGCGCAGAACCCGAAAATACCTTTCAGCACGATCTCAGCAGTACCAACGCATTTTCAGTAATGTGTACACAGATTCAAGGGATACATTATTACCACCACACACTTTTTTAAAAAAAAAATAGAGATTTCGTCGACTATCGTTAACTTTTATTCCCAACATCCTTTTTAAAGATATATAAGAAGGCTCGTGAACTTGAAAATATGAATATGGCATTTGTTGCGAAAAGACACATTTACTACTAAGACTTAAATTTTTTGGCTACGTTTAACTGAAAATTTCAAATAATTGCGGTATCTGGTATAAGAAATTGTTACAAACAATCAATATCTTTTCAAAATTTTTCAATCTAAAGTACATTAGATTACAATATTTTCAAAAGGTGGGCATAAACTACCCTCTCCCACTGGTATTGCGAGGGTTAACCCTTTACCCCAATACCCATCTAATCGTACTAATGTCATCGTCACTGTTACAATTGTTAAACAATTTCTACTATAAAAATTGTCACTCAAATTCTTCTCTCAACAGTTCATTCATTAATTTTATTGTTGCCTTGCACAACTAATAAATATAAACTGCTTGAGGGTTTTATTTTTCATCATCGGACGCACTCAGGATGTCTTCTGACCCTAGTGGTTACATTATGCCATTTCGACAATAATGTCACTGTTGTAATCATTTAATTGACAGTCGCAGTCCTGAAAAACGTAGTCCATGATGGATGTAACTGATATTTTAATTCTAAGTAAATACACAGCATGCGGGCCATGGCCAGACAGACAACGAATTAGGGCACACAGTAGGTCAGGGAGTTTCAGCCTTAGATGCTCTTTTTCGCTAAGCAGAAAGTTTACCTATCTTTCAGTCGGTGTCAGAGAGGTCCCATTCATTTTCGCACAACTCTAACGCGTGATATTGTTTCCATTTCCTCATATTAACCTCATTTCGAAGTATTCTATGTACTTGTGTTTTGTCGTTTTTCTTGGTTTAATAAAAGGGGACTAGGTTCCTGATATCTAGGTGCAACGTACGTATTCCCAAAATAACTCTCAACGCAACGATAGTTCACAGAAAAGCCTTGTCAATCTCACCTCTTCAACTGTACAGGCTGTATCTACGGGCGTATCTGTTCGCGCCATACCACACAACAGACGCAGACCGGCTATGTGCTCTGGTTATTTTCAAAAGAAACTGGAATTATCTCTTTTCAGTGCTAAAAACTTTATACACTAGGTTTGTTGTTTTTCTGATCGTCCTACCTACAGGAAAATGCGAAGCTGCTGCATTTGTCTAAAAATAAACCTAGAAGGCTCTATCCAATGTCATGCTGAAACGTAAGAGACCTTTTCCGTACGATTACGAAGCTAATCTGGATCACTTGATTAATCGTTACATCATTATTTAAACCCGTATATGTAATTTCACCTTTCGAGCTCTGCAATGTGATTTTCAAAAACTTCATGTCAAAATATTCGCTGACATACGTCCATCCTTTGGTAGAAACATGTTTGATCGATTCGTTTCGTTGCAATTAGCACTGTTCCTTTGCAAACAATTGGATAGCAAAAACAGCACCAAATGTAATATATTTCATAATGCTAGAAGCCGGTAGCAACACTGTTTATCATACTGTCATCGTAGTACACTATTGTTTAACACAACGACATCTAATTTCATCGAAATTACTACAATTCACAATACGAAACTCAACTGAGAATGCTAATAAACTGTTTATTTAGGCTACTGGATTATATACTGAAATTCCGTTTACATTAAAAAATGATGCACTCATATTTGAAGGAAAATACGTAATGGGAATACTTGGTATAAGGAACTTTCAGTGCAATTAGCAAAAATGTAAACACCGTTGTTTTTTAATTATTTTACTTATTTTTCCATGAAAACAACAGATATGTATTTGAGCTTGTATCGTTTTTCATGTATTTCAAATGTAAACAACGAATGATAACATTTGCTGTAATTTTGAACTACTTGTGTGACTGTAATTAACGAAAATACTATACGTAACAATGTTTCAGTTACCAGTAAATGTATATAAGACACGCTAGAAATCGCGCGAAGGGTCCAGTACGACTTGAAACTTTGAGCTGCACTGTGTGACGTAATATTATCAAGTTAAGAAATAAACAAGATTCTGAGTTCTAAATCTTAGTGCACTTGCATCACTTTTGGACCTTTCACATTATTAGAGACCCATGGTGTTCTCTGGCTCGCCATAACTTAAGAAATTTACAGGAAAAATCAACTGCAGCAGAACAACAAAAAGAAGTTCACGCCAACATTTTTTTTTAGCAGTCTGAGTTACACCCGTCCAACTTCAAGAATTTTTATTTCAGCTACCTACTTCAATATTAATGTTCATAAGTAGTAGGCTAATGGCGGCGTCACTCCACTTTTGATATCAAATTGATATGCAAATTAATTAAATTGATCAATTAATCACCCCCGCCCCAGACTACGCCTACCCCCCGCCCCCAGATCACGTCACGTGTTTTCTCAGCTGCACATGTGCCCCAGCCCCCTTATCACCCCTCCTCCCCCCCCCCCTCCTAACCTTCCCTACTGGCAGGAATTTTGAATTTTTGCGGGAATTTCGAATTTTCGTGGGAATTTCTTTGTCCCAGGCTGTGCTGACATCTCACACCACCCCCCACCCGGGAATTGACGGGAAATTAACATTGGCAGTTCCCTTTCTGGGACTCGAACCCTGGTCCTCCTGGACGGAAACCCCAAGTGGACTCCTCTAACACAATTAAACCACAAGAGGCGCTTGGAATTGGTAGTAGCCAATAGGAACGCAGCATCCGATCACAATGGGGATATAGGGCAGGTCCAGCAGCTCTGCAGCCTCAGTTGTGGTCAGTCACCCACAATGATGCGCCAGGCCAGATCGTCCAGCGCTGTCCAGCTACATCAGCAACGGAATACGAAGAAGCCGCGGAAGATTAAGTATCCCCTGCTTTATGTCTGTGTTTACTGCCGTGTGAGGGTCTTTGTGCTTCTATCATCACTTTTAATGGATTTTATTCTTTGCTCGTCAGCGGATGCGACGTCCTCCAACCCGTTGGGGTCTGCAACAGCGACGTGTTCCAGCCCGTTGGGACCCGCAGCAGCGGCAGCATACTGCGATCCTATCGCGCACCTGGTCAGCTTGACGGAGCAGGAAAATCAGCTGTTATTGTCGGTTGAAGATACCCAGCCAGCCCCTGACTCGCTGAAGTGCACCGGAGGTCCTAATCAGCATGACGCAGGTCGGTACGGGCCTCCATCATAAGCTCCATTGCAGAATATTACATGGACAGAGTGAGGATATAGTGGATGAGAAGATACCAGTTATGCATTGTACACCACTACTCTTCTCTTCAGTGTATAATTTAACCGCTAGTGGTTCGAAACGTTTATATATTGGTTGATTGGCGACTCCATGCTGTCTTGTGCACTACGATCAGATAACAGGTATACTTGAAAAAAGAGACAGCATTGGTCGTATATTTTTTACTATTGCAAAATCGATTTTCTGTCACTGAGTGACCATCTTCAGTGCTATATTGTATAACTTAAATTGGGATGCACTGTTGTCACTAAGCTTACGGCAATCACAATATAGCACTGAAGATGGTCACTCAATGACAGAAAATCGATTTTGCAATAGTAAAAAATATACGACCAATGCTGTCTCTTTTTTCAAGTATACTTTATATATTGGTATAGAAGCAGCCACAGACAGAGAGTGACGTATTGTGATAGAGATCGAGAATGCATCTAAAAGTATTAAAGTGCGGTTTACGGAGGCAAAATGGGATGACCTCTGTCGTGCAAACGCGTATATCATGCAGCAGTTAATCGCCGAGTATCATCCGAGCCGTCCTCCTTCGGACATTTATTGAGTTGCTCTAACTCTATCCATTACAACAGTACACAATGACTCCGCAATCCATGCGAAATCAGGTGACACTTCCGTTTATCTACAGCACTCCACCGTTAAAAATTGTTTCGATCTACAGATGGGGCTATCCACTGTGTTGGAAAGACAGAACAGATGGCTGCCTTGTGTTAAAGCTGTGTAGAGATATTACAGTGTTTCTAAGTATGAACAGTTTGCATGTAGACGACTTCGAACAGTGCGTCAGTATGGTGCCGGTGAAAACAAATGTACTGCCAATAAGTTGGAGAGAAATACACGCTGAATTCGGTGCTTACAAGAAGGATCTATTTTCTGTTTTATGTACTAGCGTTAAGATAAAGAAAGAAGCAGTTGATGTAGTGCGCTCTGTGTACGATTACTGAATAAAAAAAATTTTATAACCATGAATGTGTTTTTTTTTATTTCTTACTCCTTATTATATTGCAAGTACTAAAGCTATTGCCCAGTATTTTCACTGGAAACATGGAACAGCAGAAAATTATGTTATTTAACTAAATTCTCCGTAAAATCGTATTGCACGCCAGTACCTGAAATGGTTGATATCATGAAAAGGGCATAGCGTTAATTATTTTCTATAAAAACCCACTGCACGCCGGTACCTGACGTAGTAGGTATCATGGCAGGGTGACTGAAGTATCAGGACTTTGGTGTAAGCGACTGGAGCTGTGACGGTGCGCAGGAAGACCGGAAGAAGAAGAATGGCACACTCCTTCCCGACAACATACGTGCAATAATTGTAGGTCCATCCAACTGCGGCAAGACAAATGTTCTCATGCCACTGCTAGCACATCCGGATAGAGTCCGCTTTGAGCATGTACGTGTATTTTCAAAAACACTGTTTCAGCCCAAATACCAACTATTACAGGAGATGTTGTGTAGATGTTGTGACATACACGACATTCAGTGAGAGCACCGATATCCCTCAACCGGAAAAAAAACACAGTGTTCCTATTTGACGATGTTACTGTAGAAAACCAAGATCAAATTAAGCGATATTTCTGTTTCGGTAGCCATAGGGCTGTTGATGTATTTTATCTGAGTGAGACACATTCCAGAATCCCAGAACAGTTAGTGAGAAATAATGCAAACCTAATTACAGCATTCGAACAGGACAATTGAATTTAAAACACATTTACCAGTATCATGTAGGAAATTACATGTCGTTCAATGATTTTGTAAAGATATGTGCAGATTGCTGGAATCAATCACAGTACGGGTTTCTCGTTATTGATAAAACTGGATGTCTGAATGATGGCAGGTACAGACGGAACTTCCAGGAGTTCATATATATATATATATATATATATATATATATATATATATATATATAGCCATGCAAAGAGGTGAGTACATCAGTATACGCATCACCATAGATAAATTGGCACGCATACCGGGAGCTCAATTTGATAGGATGGATGTACATAGACAAAACATTCGCTTGTACGTGTACGCGAAAATTCAAACTCTCTAACGTCAAGTTGAAGGTGTACGCAAGGAACTAGGCATGTATTGTCAAATCCTTTTGAGACTGAACAATGCACTGGATGATCGTGTTAATGCAATCGAGAAGAAAGTAAACGGTTTAAATGAATGGGGAATAGCTGTCATTGAGAACGGGACATTGTACCAACGGGTTAACGCTATTGAAAAGAAAATAGGCAACTTAACGGAAGGTAAAATAGCTGTTACAGAGAAGAGGGAACAGCATAAGAAGAAGAAGAACAGATATATAAAACTTCAAGCTGCACAGAAGTCCGATTCGTATACACCGAGATGCCGATTAAGCATAAAGTCATCGAGGCACGGAAAGCCGTTCGCGAGAAGTTACGGTTGTTGAAGTTAGGGCATTTGAAGCGGGAGCAGACACTGCGAGAAACCTTCAAACCAGTTACTGGATCTATCGATGAACTTTCAGCGAAATTCCGCAACAACGACTATGACGCTATTGCCGATTTCATTAATCGTCACAGCGACACTAGGATAGACAAAACATTCGGTGTTAGTGGTGAAAAACCATACATGTTGGGCACACAGCCTATAACTTTAAATGAAAAACGATACAGATCGGCGATAAACAGTTTCAAAGAACACCCGGTCTACTGAACCTTATTTTCCTAACACCCACAAAAACTGTAAATTATTCGCCTAAAGATCTGGAAATGTAACGTGAAATATTGCTTTTAACCGATCTGCATAAGAACGCAAAAAGTCGAAGCAATGTGAAATACAAATCCATTATAAGGCCTATTTTGGATGGCGAAAAAAATAGCAGTGGTGATGGTATCGTCATTCAACATAAAAGAGTGAGCAATCGACTCCTGCATATGATGACCCCAATGAGCTAATAGACCGGCTACGACTGCTCATGGCATCAGCTGGCGCTGGTAATACAGCTCATTCGAATGAAGTTCTTTCAGTGATTTCTGAGCTTGGAGAGAGGGGCATCATCGAATAAGTGTGGAGACTGTAGGTCGAGAACTGCACAAACCTGCACGCAAAACATACCCTCGAAGACATGTTATGGTTAAAGGTTTGGGCTACCTGTGGCAGGCGGATCTTGTCGACATGAGAGAACATTCACGTGTGAATAACGGATGCAAATATATTTTAATGGTCATTTATACCTATTCTAAATATGCCTGGGCATTACCTGCGAAAGGTAGGAAGGGAGTCACGCATGTGTTTGATGGATTACTGCAGACGGGGATGAATCGTAGCCCAGACAACCTTCAGACAGATCACGGCGGCGAGTTTTACAATAAATATTTTAAGGCTGTGATGGAGCGATATGGAATACATCACTACTCCACGTTCACGCATCTGATGGCGAGTATCGTGGAACGTCTGAACAGAACAGTGAAAACCCAAATGTGGATGCAATTCAATCTTCGTGGCTGACACAGATGGATCGATATCCTCCCGCAAATAATTGCACAGTATAATCGAACCAAACATCGCACAATAAAAATGAGACCAATCGATGTTCGTGATAATAGGCTTCTAGATACAGTAAACAATCGTATTAAAATGGTAGATCCGAGCAAACAGCAATTTAATGTAGGTGATTTAGTACGTATTTCAAAACACAAGACAACATTTGAGAAATCATACATGCCAAACTGATCGACCAAGATATTCACAGTTTGCCTGCAAGTGGATGGAATATTGGATGCAGCTGATAGGTTTAGAAAAACACTTTTTGTTCATTCTGAGACAGATGGATAGTCTGACACACCCATCCTGCGTTTGCCGGCAAGTGAATCGAAAATTGGATGGAGCTTTAGGAAAACATTCATTGTTCAGCCTGAAACAGATGGAAAGTCTGAGACGCCCAATGCCAGCTGCAGCCCTCGAAAAAAATTTCCCTTAGGACAGAGCTGTGGCGCGAGGCGCTAAGCCTGCGCAGTAGCTTGTATAGTCAACTAAACATGGGAGATAAAAGGACTGCCGCCTCAAGTGTCACTTGTTCGTCCAAAATATAGCAACAGAGCCCCCACGCACTTCCTCCGCTAGACAGAGAGCGGCTGTGCTCAGCGACCGCTTTACGCCACTCGCGATACGCGGCGTGCCTTCAGACGATGGTCCTAGACAACACAAAAGGGAAATTGAGTAGTATAACCCCGTATATCCAGAGGACGCTCCAGATGGCTATTTCAAAAGTCGGCTGTTTGCGAAACAGGAAGCACCTCCCGCAGTGCCTTCAGTGCAAAGCGTGACGCAGGCATCGTCAGAACCGTGATAAATGACTGCTATCCCGACCCAGAGAATGCCAAGACTATTTAACATCAACTCGACTCCTACAATAAAGCAACTACTAAAAAAGAAAAAAAAACAATCATTTTACATTCGACAAAAACAGTTGTGTGGTATCGTCATTTTTTTTAGCTGTATTGCGCTTTTATGCCATCCTTGTGTAACGCTATGCATATAGTTGTGTAATTAGGACAAATCTTTGTGATTAATTACGTAATTAGGATCGATCTTTGCGCCAGTTTACCGACCAGAATACATAAGCTACACTAATATAACATTCCTCTCCCGCGTCTGAACAGTTTCCATGTGTTGGGGGGGGGGGGGGGAGTGGTGAGGGGGGGGGGGCACCAGAGTTTGAGTCCCGGAAAGGGTACCGCCAATTTTACCCATCAATTTCAAGCGCCTCTGGCTGTTTATTGTGTTGGAGAGGTCCTCTTTGACTTTCCGCCCAGGAGGACCAGGGTTCAAGTCCCAGAAAGGATACTGCCAATTTTAATTTCCCACCAAAATGCTAAATTCCGGCCAGTAGGGTAGGTTGTGGTGAGGGGGGAGGGGGAGGGGGAAGTGTGGGCTGGGGCACACGTGCAGCTGAGAGAACACTTGACGTCATCTGCAGGTGGGGGTGGGCGTTGTCGGGGGCGGGGGTGGGAGGACGTGGTCGGGGGTGGGGGTGATTAATTGATCAATTTAATTGATTTGCATATCAATCTGATATCAGAAGTGGAGTGACGCCGCCACTGCCCTACTACTCATGTGAGGTGTCGTTTGGCATTTACCGGCGTGATGTGTAGCTTATGAGCAGCAGCTCGACCATGAAATCCACCTCCCGCCTAACTGTCATCATACTTGCAGTGGATCGTGATGCACTTTGAATTTTCTGTGTGATGGTCAGGATAGATGTCTGTCTATTACACATTACGACCGTCTTCAACTGTCGGCTGTCTCTGTCAGTCAACAGACAAAGTCGGTCTGTACGCTGTTGTGCTGTACGTGTGTCTTCACGTTTCCACTTCACTATCACATCGGACACAGTGGATCTAGGGATTTGTAGGAGTGTGGAAATCTCGTGTACAGAGATATGACGCAAGTGACCTGACCGCGTTCGAAATCCGTGAGTTCCGCGGAGCACCCCATTCTGCTCTCTCACGATGTCTATTGACTGCTGAGGTCGCTACCTGGCAGTAGGTGGCAGAACAATGCACCTCATATGAAAAACGTTTCTTTGGGAGCATGTCCAGACACTTTTTATCACATAGTGTATATACGATCTTTAAGATGTCCCCACAGCCAGAAGTAAAATGGATTTAGGTCGGAGGAGCTGGAAGGCCGCGCATTTTGAACAGATGATGGAGTCGTTACCGACGGCTTTTCGAAGCAAATATTTCGTCTGAAAATCAACATGTGTTATTGCCCCGTCCTGTGTGAAAATACAGGTGTGGACGCAATTGCATTCTTGCAAAACTGGAACCACATGGTGCACATGGAGGTCCTTATAACGCTCAGATGTCATCACACGCCTAACAGCGGGCTATTGGCTGACGTCGTCTCACAGCCTACCTACCCTGCTCTTGCGTTCATCTTCGGACCGGCACGTGCCGTTAGGCCAGTACATTCTCCCCCCCCCCCCCCCAAAGCGACGGACCATCGTCGTATAGGGAGTGCGGTCACGGCGGGGGAGGCAGCAGGGTAGGCGCATCGCTGGACCGGAAGCCGTGGCTGCAGGGGACGTCAACCTTCCCGTCGTACTCTGCCATCCGGCCTTCGCTCTAGCGGGAACGTCCGCCTGAAAAGGACCAAAAGGGTACAACTCCATCTCCTGATGCCATGAACCAGATGAAGAAGGCGGCGACTGCTGCGGTGTAGGCGGGTCCAGCTCCATCGGTAGGACGAGAAGAGGCGGAGGAGGCGAAGGCTGCGTCTCCATGGGGTCGACCCGCGGTGTCGTGATGGCGGTTACTCTGGCCGCGCTGTCCTCTGGATCCTTGAATCGGGGGTAAGAGACACTGAAAGATCATCGTGCACATGACAGAGGCGAAGTTGATTTTGATGTTGGCGCTGCAAGTCACCTGGACCTGAGATAAGATGCATGCAAGCGCCAAGTCGACGGACGATCTCGCCTCTTGCCCACCGTCTGCTGCCGCTAAAACCCTGTAAAACACAATATCATGCAGCGCGAAGCGATACTTGCGGTCTTCCTTCGGTGCCGGACGCTGGGGATGGTGGAGCAGGTGGAGCAGCGTCCGATGGCGGTGGCCGTGAAGCAATTCCACCGGCGATGGCCCATCTCTTGGGTGCGAACAAGAGGAGGCGAGAAACAGTTGCAATTCTTGATCCATGGTGTGTCCGGAGCGAAATTTGGCTATCTGCTGCTTGAAGGTTCTGACAAAACGTTCCGCTTCGCCGCTTGACTGTGGGTGGAACGCTTCACTAGTTAGATGCCGTATGCCATTGCGTTCACAGACTGTTTCAAATTCATTTGACGTGAAGTGTCCGTTGTCTGACACTATTACTTCAGGTAAACCTTCGACGCAAAAATTGAGGACAACATCTGAATTGTGCTACGTGACGTTCTCGAGTTTATTGGCATAGCAAAGGAAACTTGCTATACGAGTCAACCACGATCAACCAACGAGTGTTCCAAAAAGGTCCCACAAAGTCTATGTGCATACGTTCCCGTGGTGATTGCGGATTAGGCCAAGCAGAGAATTTTTGTGGTGGAACGGACTGGTTTTCCGCACGTGCGTGACACTGTGACGTCATCTGCTTTATTTGGGTGTCCAAGTAACTGCAGCACATCTCTTTGCAAAGCCTTAGGGATCAACACACGTGACTGACCACTGTCATTTTAAACAAGAATCACACCTTTCTGTATAGCGAGGCTATACCGACGAGCAAAGTATCGGCGCACTACAGAGTTCTTTCTGCTATTCAATGAGTGAGGCCAAGATGTGCGAATGTATGTTAGATAAATATTCAAATCGGAATCAGCTTCCATGGCCTGTGCAATTTTCCTATGGCTCAGAGGAAAAAAATTAAGCAGTTCAGAATCCTGAGCATCGATATGACAACAAGATGCAGCAGAAGCGTCAAAGTCTGTATCAGAGCCAACCGGAAGACGTGACAGTGCGTCCGCTTTACCATGTCGAGCCGATGGACGACACTCAATCTCGTACTGGTATTGAGACAACAACAAAGCCCACCTTTGCAATTTTTGGCCAGTTCGTACAGGAACTGGTTTCGTCGGATGAAACAAGGACTGCAAAGGCTTGTGATCCGTTACTAAGTACAATTTTCTGCCATACAAATAGTGGTGGAATTTGGCGACGCCATACCCAATAGCCAAAGCCTCTCTCTCAATTTGTGAATAGTTGCACTGAGCTTTGGACAACACTTTTGATGCGGAAGCAATAGGTCTGTCTTTATCACTAATTCTGTATGAAAGCACTGTACCGATTCCGTAAGAGGAAGCCTTCACTTGCAATACAACAGGTTTGTCAGGATCAAAGCGAACCAAGTGTCGATCACTGAGCAACGCAGCTTTAAGTTTTTTAAAAGCTACTTGGCACTTATCTGTCCAAACAAAGGGGATACTCTTGCGACGTAAGCAGTACATTGGAGTTGCGATTTGTGCAGCATTCGGTATGAACCGAATATAATAGTTCATTTTCCCTAAGACTGACTGAAATTCTGTGACATTGCGAGGAACTGACAAGTCTCGTATGGCTAAGTAATGTAACTGAAGAGTAGGTACACCTTGCCTTTTTATGAGATGACCAAGATACTGCAACTCATGTTTAAAAAAATCACACTTCTTCAGTCTACACTTTAAGCCTGCATCAGATAACACACGAAACAAAGCACACAAATTTGCAATATATTCTTCAGGCGCACGACCTGCTACGAAAATATCGTCCAAATAGTTTAGCACTTGTGCAGTCAGGTGCTCCAAATACTGTTTTAAAATGGCGAGTGCGGAAGCACTGCCAAAAGGCAAACGCAAATATTTAAACAAACCCGAATCAGTATTTACTACACATACTTTTTGAGAACAGATGGAAACCAAGTTCTAAGCAAAGAAGGGAAAGCAGAAAGGTGGAGGGAGTATATAGAGGGTCTATACAAGGGCGATGTACTTGAGGACAATATTATGGAAATGGAAGAGGATGTAGATGAAGATGAAATGGGAGATACGATACTGCGTGAAGAGTTTGACAGAGCACTGAAAGACCTGAGTCGAAACAAGGCCCCCGGAGTAGACAATATTCCATTGGAACTACTGACGGCCGTGGGAGAGCCAGTCCTGACAAAACTCTACCATCTTGTGAGCAAGATGTATGAAACAGGCGAAATACCCTCAGACTTCAAGAAGAATATAATATTTACAATCCCAAAGAAAACAGGTGTTGACAGATGTGAAAATTACCGAACTATCAGCTTAATAAGTCACAGCTGCAAAATACTAACACGAATTCTTTACAGACGAATGGAAAAACTAGTAGAAGCCAACCTCGGGGAAGATCAGTTTGGATTCCGTAGAAACACTGGAACACGTGAGGCAATACTGACCTTACGACTTATCATAGAAGAAAGATTAAGGAAAGGCAAACCTACGTTTCTAGCATTTGTAGACTTAGAGAAAGCTTTTGACAATGTTGACTGGAATACTCTCTTTCAAATTCTAAAGGTGGCAGGGGTAAAATACAGGGAGCGAAAGGCTATTTACAATTTGTACAGAAACCAGATGGCAGTTATAAGAGTCGAGGGACATGAAAGGGAAGCAGTGGTTGGGAAGGGAGTAAGACAGGGTTGTAGCCTCTCCCCGATGTTGTTCAATCTGTATATTGAGCAAGCAGTAAAGGAAACAAAAGAAAAATTCGGAGTAGGTATTAAAATTCATGGAGAAGAAATAAAAACTTTGAGGTTCGCCGATGACATTGTAATTCTGTCAGAGACAGCAAAGGACTTGGAAGAGCAGTTGAATGGAATGGACAGTGTCTTGAAGGGAGGATATAAGATGAACATCAACAAAAGCAAAACAAGTATAATGGAATGTAGTCTAATTAAGTCGGGTGATGCTGAGGGAATTAGATTAGGAAATGAGGCACTTAAAGTAGTAAAGGAGTTTTGCTATTTGGGGAGCAAAATAACTGATGATGGTCGAAGTAGAGAGGATATAAAATGTAGGCTGGCAATGGCAAGGAAAGCGTTTCTGAAGAAGAGAAATTTGTTAACTTCCAGTATTGATTTAAGTGTCAGGAAGTCATTTCTGAAAGTATTCGTATGGAGTGTAGCCATGTATGGAAGTGAAACATGGACGATAAATAGTTTGGACAAGAAGAGAATAGAAGCTTTCGAAATGTTGTGCTACAGAAGAATGCTGAAGATTAGATGGGTAGATCACATAACTAATGAGGAAGTATTGAATAGGATTGGGGAGAAGAGAAGTTTGTGGCACAACTTGACCAGAAGAAGGGATCGGTTGGTAGGACATGTTCTGAGGCATGAAGGGATCACCAATTTAGTATTGGAGGGCAGCGTGGAGGGTAAAAATCGTAGAGGGAGACCAAGAGATGAATACACTAAGCAGATTCAGAAGGATGTAGGTTGCCGTAGGTACTGGGAGATGAAAAAGCTTGCACAGGATAGAGTAGCATGGAGAGCTGCATCAAACCAGTCTCAGGACTGAAGACCACAACAACAACAACAACTTTTTGAGCTGCTTCATCGAGCGGTATTTCGAGATTACGCGTCGCGCAAATCAATTTTTGGAAAGTAGCGTCCAGCGCCTAGTCTACCCCTGAGATCCTCTGCGCGCGGCAATGGATATGTGTCAGTCACAGTTTGTGGGTTGTCTGTAAACTTAAAGTCAATACAGAAGTGAATGCGACCTGAAGGTATGGGGAGCAAAGCCAGTGGACTTGCCCATTGACTAGCTAATATGGGCGCAATAACTGCGCTATCTTGCAGTTCTTTAAGTTCAGCCGCGACTTTGTCCCGTAATGCAATGTGAGCAGCTCTGGCCCAGCAAAATTTCGGCTGAGCATTGTCTTTCAGCGTAATATGTGCAACAAAATTTTTCGCTTTGCCTATAGCTTCAGAAAAGAGTTCTGGGAATTGTTTTAGCAAGTTAGCTACACTGTCTTTTGCATTGAAAGCAGAAACTGACAACACATTGTCCTGAATGTGAAAACCAAACAATTCAAAAGAATCAAGACCAAATATGTTCTCACCATCGCGTGATCGAAGCACTACACCACATATGTTCGCAGATGCCAGCGATACATTGCAGGCAAAGTACACTGTCCGACAACGGGAATGTCTTGTCCATTATAACCCATCAGGTGGACAGGCGTGGGGAGCCTAACAGTTTTTGTAGGAGCCTAAACACTGCACTTCCTACTGTTGATAATAGATATGGAAGTTTCACAGTACCTGGTACGTTGTGAGCCAGAATGTGTGCCTCAAACTGGGACAACCTCTCGAGTCGTTCCTTTTCTTGGTCACGAAACTGTCGAAAAGGCGGTACCGCAGTAGGTGTTGCGATAGGTCAGGGATGGGCACGAAAGCTGCCCGCATGGTTGCCCATAAAGGATGGGGCCCCTCCACGCCCACACCAACGTGGTGACCAAACCTTAAGTTCTACTGTCACCTCCGTAAACATGTTAGGTTTTTAATCAGGTGTCACAGGATGCGGGCTGTGATGTTATCAAAAATGGTTCAAATGGCTCTGAGCACTATGGGACTCAACTGCTGAGGTCATTAGTCCCCTAGAACTTAGAACTAGTTAAACCTAACTAACCTAAGGACATCACAAACATCCATGCCCGAGGCAGGATTCGAACCTGCGACCGTAGGGGTCTTGCGGTTCCAGACTGCAGCGCCTTTAACCGCACGGCCACTTCGGCCGGCTGTGTGATGTTATCCATGCGTCTGGGTAAGATTACTCATTGACATGGTCCATCAGGAGATAGAAGGGGACGAAAGCGATTGAAGGGTAGCGGTTGTAAGGGCAGAGGAAAAAAAGTGCCAAGGCCAGCGCCAAGGGAAAAAAACCTCTGCGACAGTAGGACGGGTAGTAAGGGCAGTAGCGGCTTGCTAGCTGCGACAGAGCATGCAAGGTGAGGTAAGGTTAGCGTGAGGTATCGTGCATCGTTACCTATGTGCTGCGTGTTCGTTAGCTGGGTCAGTCTGGGTGCTGCGGCTGGGCTCGCTTGTAGTCTCCTGGGCCGGCCGCAGTGGCTTTCTCCCTGTAACATAAGAGTTCGGCGCGGCAACGCATGCGTTGCTGTTAGGCCCTCTGCTGCGCCTTGTCGTCGGTGACTTGGTGCAGCTTCATCAGGCTGGTGCAGAACGGCGGCGATCGGCTACCGTTCAGCGTCCTCCTCTACTGCACGGCGCAGGACTTATGCAGTGTAGCTTCGAGCAGCTCCGCATGTTCAGTCAGCTGCGCCGCTTGAGCGTCGGAGAAATGCACGCTGTTCGCTCGCGCTTGCGCGATAATGGCTGCCTTTTTGTCTTCTCGATCCCTTGGAGGGGCCGCTCCCGCAGCGGTCGGCGTCGCCACCGGCTCCGCTGTGGCGGCGGTTTTCCTCTTTGCACCCTTCACCTGCGGTGCTGCCGGGGCGACCGCTGGGATAGGCGCGCGAACGTCCTTCTGCGAGGTCGCAGGAGTGTTCGCAGGTACGACTGCGCTGAGGCCTTGGGCGAAGACTGCTCGCAGTTGCCTCAAGGCCTCTTCCTTCTCTGCAGCCACGGCGGCTGCGAAGGCAGCCCTCTCCGCCGCCATGACGGCTTTGAGGGCTGCTGTGGCCTCCTTCACGGCGGTGCCGAGTTCGAGGTCACATCTCTTCACGGGAGAGCGAGCTGCGTCCTGGCTGCCCGTTTCCGAGCGGTCGTCCCTGCCCCTGGCAGGTGGAGCTGCTGCTGCGCCGTCCCTCAGCTGCGCCGGGCTGTTCTGCGCCCTACGCCGTTTCCGACGTCGTCTTCGCTTCTGCCGCTGCGTCGGTGCGGCCGCGGCCGCCTCGCCGCCCCCGGCACGGTTGCGGCTTGAGAAAGCTGCACAACCGCGCCAACTGGCGACGTGCGGGCCGCCACACCGGACACAAGTCGGCAGATCGTTGCTGCCGCGGTCGCAGGCGCGGCTGTCGTGCTCGCCTGATCACTTGACGCACCGCGCCGCGTTGCGGCAATACTTCGCAACATGGCCCTCGCCCTGGCACCTGAAGCACTGGGGCTGAGGGTCCATGGCGGTCGGGAGAGCCTCTGTCGTAACCGGGAAGCCCAGCAACTTCCGCAAGTCGAAGATGTCGCTCCCGCCGTCGACCGTTTGCACGGTCACGGCATAGAGCGGCGCCCTCTTCCTGTTGGTCCGGTTGTGCAACCTTGCGGTTGCATTACCAAACCCGGCTCGCAGCGGCCCTTCCCGGACCGCTGTCTCATCACAGCACCAAGGTAACCCCCTGAGGAGTGCCTTGGTCGTCTTCGTCCTTCCTACGGAGGTTGTCTTCACACGCGCCGGCGGCGCGTCGACGATGTGGTCGGCCACTGCGACCTTGATCGCCCTGTGGTCGGCCACTTTTGCAGCTCGAACGCAGATCAGCGAGTCTGTGTCGACAGACTCGTAGACCAGCTCGTTCCGAGCGCAATTCGTAATGGTGTCGAACAGCGCTGTGCAACCGCCTTTGCACTTGACGTACAAAGGGGGGACAGGCCGCGACTAGTCTTCTCGGGAGTTCCTTGCACGGTCTGCAGACTCAGTGAGTTGCACAACCGAAGGACCCTTCGTAGCGGCAGGTTTCCTCTGCGCACCCTTCTTTCCCATGCTACGAGGCGCGGAACACGACAATCTGCACGCGTTGTAAAAACAACACACGACAATTTTCTCTTCGCGGCGCCCACAGCACAGAAATCTCTTCACGAGCTCTCAACGGCCGAGTAAGCATAGCGCGCACCGTCAGCTACGAGGGCAACGCTGAGCAGCTGTGAGGGCACATAGTGGGGGTAGCAGACCGGTGCGATGTGGCTGGCCGCTTGGGTATGCGCTCTGCAGTGCACGGGCGGCAACCGTGCCGCTGTGAGAGTTGAGGTGAAACGCACATACGTCCGAGGTCGTTTCACTCATATGTGGTGTCCGTGAACCCGGCACCGGTACAAGGATATCGGGAAGACAATCATATGTGGCACAACATGCTTGTGTGGGACGTAAGTGTAAACGTGCTTACCCGAAGTTTGTGTATCCTGTTTCATGCAACGGTTGGCCATGTACGGATGAAACACAGTTTCTAACCATTATAACACATTCTACTTTCATGGCCACAAATAGGATACAGACGTAGAGGATTAAGAAACGAACACATTTGTATTGTAAGTGTTACGTTATATTCACACAGACGCGTGTTGTTCAGAGGAGGGGTACTACTTACGAATAGGACAACAGCATTAATTTACGTCATCCTGGATGTTTTTACAATGATTTTGAACTAGCATGTTGATCCAGAATGAGATTTTCACTCTGCGGCGGAGTGTGCGCTGATATGAAACTTCCTGGCAGATTAAAACTGTGTGCCCGACCGAGACTCGAACTCGGGACCTTTGCCTTTCGCGGGCAAGTGCTCTACCAACTGAGCTACCGAAGCACGACTCACGTCCGGTACTCACAGCTTTACTTCTGCCAGTACCTCGTCTCCTACCTTCCAAACTTTACAGAAGCTCTCCTGCGAACCTTGCAGAACTAGCACTCCTGAAAGAAAGGATATTGCGGAGACATGGCTTAGCCACAACCTGGGGGATGTTTCCAGAATGAGATTTTCACTCTGCAGCGGAGTGTGCGCTGATATGAAACTTCCTGGCAGATTAAAACTGTGTGCCCGACCGAGACTCGAACTCGGGACCTTTGCCTTTCGCGGGCAAGTGCTCTACCAACTGAGCTACCGAAGCACGACTCACGTCCGGTACTCACAGCTTTACTTCTGCCAGTACCTCGTCTCCTACCTTCCAAACTTTACAGAAGCTCTCCTGCGAACCTTGCACTTGCCCGCGAAAGGCAAAGGTCCCGAGTTCGAGTCTCGGTCGGGCACACAGTTTTAATCTGCCAGGAAGTAGCATGTTGATATTTGGCGTTAAATTACTGGTCATTAGGCGCACTGCACCAGTCAGATGAGCATCAGTAAGACCACTACTAAGCTTCGATTTTGTCAGTTTCATTATGGAGAAAACACTTTCGCGCAAGTATTTTGTTCCAAAAAAGCTATACACACGAGCAGATATTTTAAATAGCAATGGAAACTGTTCACGCGGGAAATATTTGTAGAAGCTTTCCAAGATTTCAGCAATGTGAAACTTCTCCTTCAGCACACGATTGCATTGAAAGTCAATGAGTTCCAACTGTATTTCAGAAGGCACATTTTGAACGTTAACTGCGAAAGGAGTCGCACATAGGTTGACATCGCTTTCCGGTCGATTTTAGTCTTCAGATCTACTATCAAAAATGCCTTCGACAGAATAACACCGTTATAAACCCATCAAAATGTTCTTTGAGCCTCTCCTGTTCCAGATTCTTTTCACTAACAACTAGTGCAGCGCTCGGGAAGTGTACACACGACATTTTTGACAGTTGCTTTGTCCACAAAAGCAGTTTTCTCTTGAATGCTAAAATAGTGTCAAACACTTCGCTAATTACCTTATTTCTACCTTGCAAAGCTACTTTCAAGCTCGACAGATGCTTCGTTACGTCATTTAAAAACGCAGGATCTAAAATTCACTGTGGGTCGTCCAATTCCTTCAGCGGTTTTCCTTTCGCATCCATGAATAACGCTATACCTTTACGTAAATCAAAAAATCGTTCTAAATCAACACCTCGACTCAGAGTTTTTCGCAAAAATACGGAACATCGTCGTATTCAGACTCGAGATCTGCCAGGAACGATTTGAATTGTCTGTGTCCCAAACCGAGCGATCTGAGAATGTTAACTGTTTTTATAACCAAGTCCATGACGCCAACTAGTTTGGCAAATTATGCTGGCAAATTAACGCGGTGAAGAACGCAGTGTATTGCTGGTAGTTCCTGCTGGACAACGATGCTTTTCAACTTCTTTCGTGTCAAAGCAAAGACGCCAGACCAATCATTGCAGGAGCCCCACGTGTTGCAATCAATGAAAGTTTTTCCCAACGCAGCTCGTATTTCTCTATTATGTGTTCTACGCACGAAAGTATAACGTCGGCCGTTGTTGTGTAATGCATTGGCACTAAATCGAGGAGTTCCTCAATCACATTAAACTGAGCATCAACTCCTCGCAAAAAGACTGAAAGTTGAGCAACATCACTTATATCAGTGCTTTCGTCCAATACTACTGAAAAGAAAACCAAATCTTTGATCCTGGTTCTCAATTGAACTTCCACATCGTGTGCCATTTTTTCATGCACCTGTAAAGCGTTCAAGGTGAAAGAGCAACGGTTTCAAAAACAGGAAGACTTGCTGGGCACAAAATTGTTGCGGCAGCAACAAAACATTCTTTCACAAATTCTCCATCGCCGAAGGGCCGTGCTGTTTTCGCTACTTTAACAGCTATATGATAGCTTACTGTCATCGCTGCATCGTTGTGGATGATGAGATTTTCGTCCCGTAAATACGTACAGGAGAAGGTAAAAGCGACGGAAAATGCACATAACATACTATTAATAACAGTAATAATGTGATCAATGTCATAATTATCTACATGCAGGCGTACGTCCGCCGGCCGGTGTGGCCGAGCGGTTCTAGGCGCTGCAGTCTGGAACTGCGCGACCGCTACGGTCGCAGGTTCGAATCCTGCCTCGGGCATGGATGTGTGTGATGTCCTTAGGTTAATTAGGTTTAAGTAGTTCTAAGTTCTAGGGGACTGATGACCTCAGAAGTTAAGTCCCATAGTGCTCAGAGCCATTTCAACCATACGTACGTTCGTCTTTCTCCTTTTTCTGCTTCAGTTCGATGAGTTTGGCTTTTCTTTCCTAATTATTCAGACCGACTATATCCTTCTCGTGAAGCAGTTGATAGTGTCGCTTCACGCTGTACTTCTTCCGTGAAGACAATGTTGCACTGCAAATCAAACATTGAAGTCCGCTTTGCGTTCCAACAAAATAGTACTCTTCTTCTCACTGTGGATTATCGAGTGTGGGTTCAAAGGACTTTCGTTTCAACGATTTTAACTCTTCCTCAGCCATTTTCCTTCCACTAGTTCTGTTTTATCACAAACACCGAACGCGATGCCTACACAGACAACAGAAACGACGGAAAGTAAACTGACCGAGTGGCTCCTCGTGACACAGTGATGTGCGTAGCTAGGCAAGTACATGGTGGGGGTACTGCTGGCTGGCAGACTGGGGGGAGCCATGGAGGCATGGACAGGCCTTGCTAGCATCTGTGAGTGCCCGCGCTCCCGAAACGGTATTTGCCCAGTTCTGCTGTAGTGGTGCTGTTAAAGTAAGTAAACCCCTTGTAAAGTAGAGACAAGAAAAAATTAAGGCGCGAGAGAACAAAATTCCGTGACCGTCAGTTGTGTGGTTTGTTTGTAACTCCTCGTCACCAATGTGGGGTCCTACCCACTCATCTCTTATAGTGTGTCTATACGATGCTGCTTTCTTGGATAGCTGCACTATGTAATCAAAAGTATCCGAACAGCTGGCTGAAAATGACTTACAAGTTCGTGGCACCTTCCCATCGGTAATGCTGGAATTCGATATGGAGTTGGTCCACCCTTAGCCTTGATGACAGCTTCCACTCTCGCACCCATACGTTCAATCAGGTGCTGGAACGTTTCTTGAAGAATGGCAGCCCATTCTTCACGGAGTGCTGCACTGAGGAAAGGTATCGATGACGATCGGTGAGGCCTGGCACGAACGCGGCGTTCCAAAATATCCCAAAGGTGTTCTATAGAGTTCAGGTCAGAACTCTGCACAGACCAGTCCATTAGGGATGTTATTGTCGTGTAACCACTCCGCCACAGGCTGTGCATTATGAATAGGTGTTCGATCGTGTTAAAAGAAGCAGTCACCATCCCCACACTGCTCTCAAACTGTGGGAAGCAAGAAGGTCCTTAAAATATCAATGTAGGCCTTTTCTGTGATAATGCCACGCAAAACAACAAGGGGTGTAAGCCCTCTCCATGAAAAACACGACCACACCATAACACCACCGCCTCAGAATTTTACTGTTGGCACTACACACGCTGGCATGTGACCTTCACCGGGCATTCGCCAACCCACACCCTGCCATCGGACCGCCACATTGCGTACCGTGATTCGTCACTCCACACAACATTTTTCCACTGCTCAACCGTCCAATGTGTACACTCCTTACACCAAGCGAGGCGTCGTTTGGCATTTACCAGAGTGATGTGTGGCTTATGAGCAGCAGCTCGATCATGATATCCAAGTTTTCTCATCTCACACCTAACTGTCTTAGATGCAGTTTGGAATTCCTGTGTGATTGTCTGGCTAGATGTCTGCCTATTACACATTACGGCCCTCTTCAACTGTCAGCGGTCTCTATCAGTCAACAGACGAGATCGGCCTGTACGCTTTTGTGCTGTACGTGTCCCTTCAAATTTCCACTTCACTATCACATCGGAAAAAGTGGATCTACGGATGTTTAGGAGTGAGGAAATCTCGCGTTCAGACGTATGACAAACGTGACACCCATTCACTGACACGTTCGAAGTCCGTGAGTTCCGTGGAGCGCCTCATTCTGTTCTCTCACCATGTCTAATGATTACTGAGATCGCTGATATGGAGTACCTGGCAGTATGTGGCAGCACAATGCACCTAATATGAAATACGTATGTTTTTGGGGGTGTCCGGATACTTTTGATCACATAGTGTATACAACAACTCAAGCAAATCACATTAATGGTTTTTATTGCAAGAAAGTAGATTGACAATACTTAACTTTGGTTTACAATCGTGTCGCAAGTGATAGGCGACATCCAACAGTCAGTGTCCTTCTCTATATACAATGTCCATACAAGCAAATCTCAGTATAACAGTTAGGGTGACGGCTCTTCTACTGTCCTCTTCTAGTATATATCTTCTACTGTCTGGCCGAGGTTGGCAGGAGCGGCGCTTATATTCTCTTCGTATAGAGGCCGCTCCTGACACGGTGCGGTCCTTGTCAGTGGGCCGTTGGCTGCTGTCGTCTCACAGCCTTCTCTGCTCTTGCATTCTTCATATTTTTGCCGGGGCTTGTTGTTAGGCCGGAACACTTTCAATTGGTTGCTGTAACTATGCTCAACCAGGGCACCATACACGAACTCCTTGAAACGGTGCCAAAGATAAAAGTCCAGGCGTTAAGATCCAGAGGTCTGACGGGCCAAGCAACTGGTTCAGTACGTCCTGTCCACTTATCGGTATGAGCTACTTTGAGATAGTCTCTTGCCTCACGACCGAAATCTTCAGGGGCACCGTTGACAGAGCAACAACAGTCGATTGCGGGCGAACACGCCACTCCAAAAGCCTGTACTTGCTCATGATTTAACACCGACCACAAGTGATATTACGAGTCACAACTCGGAAATAAAACTGTTTCAGACAAAACTTTATTTAACATTTTACTCTTATTTTGACCCACACATTATACGTACACGAAACAGAGTGAGTGAATTTGCGTGCATGAAGGAGTGTAGCGAAACGATGACTATCTGTGTGTGTGCAGAATTCTAGAAGTGAAGAAATGTGTGGGCCGATTAGAATGTAGGATTTTCTCTGTTTTATACATAATTAAGGTAGACAGATTTCTATTTAAAAGACATTACACCGGACTGTACATCTCCTTAGATAATGATATGTCTGTAACATTGAACAAAGTGTTCAAACTATGAATAAACATTATTATTAATTGTTGTTGTTGTGGTCTTCAGTCCAGAGCCTGGTTTGATGCAGCTCTTCATGCTACTCTATCCCATGCAAGCTTCTTCATCTCCCAGTACCTACTGCAACCTACATCCTTCTGAATCTGTTTAGTGTATTCATCTCTTGGTCTCCCTCTTCGATTTTTACCCTCCACGCTGCCCTCCAAAACTAAATTGGTGATCCCTTGATGCCTCAGAATATGCCCTAACAACCTATCCCTTCTTCTAGACAAGTTGTGCCACAAATTTCTCTTCTCTCCAATTCTATTCAATACCTCTTCATTAGTTATGTGATCTACCCATCTAATCTTCAACATTATTCTGTAGCACCATATTTTGAAAGCTTCTATTCTTTTCTTGTCTAAACTGTTTGTCGTCCATGTTTCACTTACATACATGGCTACACTCAATACAAATACTTTCAGAAACGACTTCCTCACACTTAAATCTATACTCGATGTTAACAAATTTCTCTTCTTCACAAACGCTTTCCTTGCCATTGCCAGCCGACATTTTATTTTTTGTTCCCCAAATAGAAAAACTCATTTACTACTTCAAGCGTCTCATTTCCTAATCTAATTCCTGCAGCAGCACCCGACTTAATTCGACTACATTCCATTATCCTCGTTTTGCTTTTGTTGATGTTCGTCTTATATCCTCCTTTCAAGACACTGTCCATTCTGTTCAGCTGCTCTTCCAGGTCCTTTGCTGTCTCTGACCTCAAGGTTTTTATTTCTTCTCCATGGATTTTAATTCCTACTCCGAATTTTTCTTTTGTTTCCTTTACTACTCGCTCAATATACAGATTGAGTAACATCGATGATAGGCTAAATTCCTGTCTCACTCCCTTCCCGACCACTGCTTCCCTTTCATGCCCCTCGACTCTTGTAAATGCCATCTAGTTTCTGTACAAATTGTAAATAGCCTTTCGCTCCCTGTATTTTACACCTGCCACCTTATATTATTATTATTATTATTATTATTATCTTCACTTTCTCAGACGTTAAGTCCGGTTAAAAATGGAGTGACGCCGACCTTGATCAAGCATCACTTCCTTTTAACTATACGGTATGTGTTATATTGCATTTAGGAACTTTCGGGTTATTGAACATGTATCAATAATTACGGATTTCTGTAGTTGTATATATATGTTTGGATGTAGCTGTATTGAATTGATGTACTGGTGGATATTGTGTGGTATGACTCCTGTAGTTGATAGTATAATTGGTATGATGTCAACTTTATCCTGATGCCACATGTCTTTGACTTCTTCAGCCAGTTGGATATATTTTTCAATTTTTTCTCCTGTTTTCTTTTGTATATTTGTTGTATTGGGTATGGATATTTCGATTAGTTGTGTTAATTTCTTCTTTTTATTGGTGAGTATGATGTCAGGTTTGTTATGTGGCGTTGTTTTATCTGTTATAATGGTTCTGTTACAGTATAATTTGTATTCATCATTCTCCAGTACATTTTGTGGTGTATACTTGTATGTAAGAACGTGTTGTTTTAAAAGTTTATGTTGTAAGGCAAGCTGTTGATGTATTATTTTTGCGACATTGTCATGTCTTCTGGGGTATTCTGTATTTGCTAGTATTGTACATCCGCTTGTGAAGTGATCTACTGTTTCTATTTGTTGTTTACAAAGTCTGCATTTATCTGTTGTGGCATTGGGATCTTTAATAATATGCTTGCTGTAATACCTGGTGTTTATTGTTTGATCCTGTATTGCAATCATGAATCCTTCTGTCTCACTGTATATATTGCCTTTTCTTAGCCATGTGTTGGATGCGTCTTGATCGATGTGTGGCTGTGTTAGATGATACGGGTGCTTGCCATGAAGTGTTTTCTTTTTCCAATTTACTTTCTTCGTATCTGTTGCTGTTATGTGATCTAAAGGGTTGTAGAAGTGGTTATGAAATTGCAGTGGTGTAGCCGATGTATTTATATGAGTGATTGCCTTGTGTATTTTGCTAGTTTCTGCTCGTTCTAGAAAGAATTTTCTTAAATTGTCTACCTGTCCATAATGTAGGTTTTTTATGTCGATAAATACCCTTCCTCCTTCCTTTCTGCTTAATGTGAATCTTTCTGTTGCTGAATGTATGTGATGTATTCTATATTTGTGGCATTGTGATCGTGTAAGTGTATTGAGTGCTTATAGGTCTGTGTTACTCCATTTCACTACTCCAAATGAGTAGGTCAATATTGGTATAGCATAAGTATTTATAGCTTTTGTCTTGTTTCTTGCTGTCAATTCTGTTTTCAGTATTTTTGTTAGTCTTTGTCTATATTTTTCTTTTAGTTCTTCTTTAATATTTGTATTATCTATTCCTATTTTTTGTCTGTTTCCTAGATATTTATAGGCATCCGTTTTTTCCATCGCTTCTATGCAGTCGCTGAGGTTATCCAATATGTAACCTTCTTGTTTAGTGTGTTTTCCCTTGACTATGCTATTTTTCTTACATTTGTCTGTTCCAAAAGCCAGACTTATATCATTGCTGATTACTTCTGTTATCTTTAGTAATGGTTGAGTTGTTGATTTGTTGCTGCCAGTAGTTTTAGATCATCCGTGTATAGCAAATGTGTGATTTTGTGTGGGTATGTTCCAGTAATATTGTATCCATAATTTGTATTATTTAGCATGTTGGATAGTGGGTTCAGAGCAAGGCAGAACCAGAAAGGACTTAATGAGTCTCCTTGGTATATTCCACGCTTAATCTGTATTGGCTGTGATGTGATATTATTTGAATTTGTTTGGATATTAAGTGTGGTTTTCCAATTTTTCATTGCTATGTTTAGGAACTGTATCAATTTAGGATCTACTTTGTATATTTCCAATATTTGTAGTAACCATGAGTGGGGTACACTATCAAAAGCTTTTTGGTAATCAATGTATGCATAGTGTAGCGACCTTTGTTTAGTTTTAGCTTGATATGTCACCTCTGCATCTATTATCAGTTGCTCTTTACATCCTCGTGCTCCTTTGCAACAGCCTTTTTGTTCTTCATTTATAATTTTGTTCTGTGTTGTATGTGTCATTAATTTCTGTTTAATGACTGAAGTTAATATTTTGTATATTGTTGGTAGGCATGTTATGGGGCGATATTTAGCTGGGTTCGCTGTGTCTGCTTGATCTTTAGGTTTCAGATATGTTATTCCGTGTGTAAGTGTATCAGGGAATGTATATGGGTCTGCAATGTAACTGTTAAATAATTTAGTTAGATGTGAATGTGTTTAGGTGAACTTCTTTAACCAGAAATTTGCTATTTTATCATTTCCAGGGGCTTTCCAATTGTGAGTAGAATTAATTGCTTGGGTGACTTCATGTTGCAAAATTATCACTTCAGGCATTTGTGGTATCATCTTGTATGTGTCTGTTTCTGCTTGTATCCATCGTGCATGCCTTTTATGTTGTACCAGGTTTGACCATATGTTGCTCCAAAAGTGTTCCATGTCTGTTATGTTTGGTGGATTGTCTATTTTAATGTGTGTGTTATCTATTGTCTGGTAAAATTTCTTTTGGTTTGTGTTGAATGTTTGGTTTTGTTTCCTTCTATTTTCACTTTTTTTGTATATTCTAAGTCGTTTGGCTAATGCTTGTAATTTCTGCTTCTTTTCGTCTAATTGCTCTGTCACTTCTTGTTGTGAGATTTTACCTAACCTTTTTCGTTTTTTTTTCCGAGATTTCATTTCTTATAAATTGTGTTAGCTGTCCGATGTCTTTTCTCAGTTTTTCTATTTTGATCTGTAGCCTGTGTTGCCATGCTGGTTCTGTGGGTTTCTTCTGTGTGTTGGTTGGTTCTGATCTCTGCCTAGTGTGTATATTTAGTGTAGTGAGTGCTCCTATATAAACCAGTAGTTGTAACACTTCCATAGTTGTGTTTTCATTTATTTTGTTGTGTATGATTGTGTTGATAGTTTTTATTGTTGTTTCGACTTGTGGGTTATTTGGTGGTCTATGCAAGAATGGTCTAATGTCTGTATTTGTGTCTTTGTATTCTATATATGTTGGCTGAAATTTTTCTTCTATATCTAACATGTGTGTCACTTCGTGTTCTATTTGTGCTTGTTCTGGTGGCTGTCTTAAGATTTCGTTTTCCTCTGATTGTTTAATTGGTGCGTGTTGTTCTTTGTTTGTTTGCTCTGGGATGTTTGAGTCCATTGCTGTATTTTCTTCTTCTTCTGATTGCACATTATTTTGTTCCAGTATTTGTTGTACTTGTTGTTTGATGTTTTCTAATTCTGACTGGGGTATCCTGTTATTTTTTATTATTACATGGATCTGATCAGCTAGTCATTGTTCTGTTAAAAATTTTAATTCTGGGTATCTGGTAATAAATGTTGTGTATACTTGTGATCTGTATCCAGTTGTTCTGATATTATTATTAATATCAGAATTATTTATCACTGTCACCTTGATCTGATAACTTAGAAAGCTAGTAGGAGGGAAGTGCCATACAAGCGCAATTGTTCGATGTATTTGGATACCCAGTTTACAATATCGTTTATAAACAAATCTAAAATGCGTTACTATAGGTTATCTGTCTTGAGCTGACTGCAATCTAATTAAAAAGAATTGCACCAGACGCATTTCGCTTCTATTTACAAAGCATCTTCCACGGTTTTTGGTGTTTCTTTACATCATACATACATCTAAGACTGAAGCTAGTTATCTTAGCGGTCCTGAATTATTTGTATTTCCTAGTGAAACTCAATCACTGCGTCTTTTAAAAGGCCTTTAAGTTGAGCATGTTGATTGAAAATAATCGTTAACCAGTAAGCTGTCTCTTAATTCATTGCCTCCTTGCTCCTACGCCAACAACATAGTTGATGCTGAGCAGGCATTATTTTCATTACTATAAGTGGTTAATGGGGAGTTAAGCTCATGCCACCGCAGAGGAGCCTCTTCTGAAAATCTGACTAGCGAGTTTTGATGCCACGCCCAATAGTTTGCGAGAAAATCGATGTTAATGTTTTATGCCCAGCTCCTATATCGGCAACGTTTCTCATCTTTCGACGAAACAAGCGTAGTGCAGCAGCTAGATCCGTGATTAAGAGTCAGTTCCTGCCCACGTAATATTCTGCAATCGTTTGTATCCCAGTAGCTGAGGGGTGCCGGCACGGTAGCTCAGCGTGTTGGTCAGAGGGCTGCATGCTCCCTCTAATAAAAAGAACTGAGTCAAGGAATAAAGGATCAATTTTATCGGATGTCTTGTGACGTCCGCCTAGACCAAACACAACGAACTATATCGAACACAAAAAAAAAACAGGTCAGAATGTCAATGATAAGGCCCTACGTGAGCGACAGAAGCGAGCGACAGCACGCGACGGCTCGGGCAACAAAACACAATCGCAGATGTAGTTACGGAAGTGTCCTACGTGAGCGACGTCTGTGTCGCTGCCTGTCTCCCGCTGCAACTGGCGACTTTTGAATTCAAATGTGTTTGAATCTTGTCGCTGCAGAACGCTCGACACAGAGCGACAGACACCTGTCTTCTTGGAAAAGCAGTGAAGCGGACCCGACGGCAGTTATGAATTACTTAACATCTGATTTTAAGAAAACTATTTGGTGAAAAAATTTGATTCTTCCGTAATCCTTAAATGATAAAGGTCAGAATTTATTTTCGTTATTCGTCATAGTTACTGTGCTGCACGAAATTGAGTACATGGCTGCACGAAATTTTTAAGAATTTGCTCAGGTAAAATCACATTGTGGAGCCTTTCCGTATAGTTCATTTAAGGCCATGCATTATTGCGTATGAAATGTAACCAATATATCTAAATTGTATTTAAAGTTGAGACCAGAATGATATCTCTTTTCATTCTTGAAATATTGATTGTTATATCCGTGGACGGGTCGCTCGTGGCGCGTCCGAACCTTTCCTGCGCTTCGGGAATCAAGTGGTCGTAAAAATCGTCGTATCTTATAAACGGTTCAAGATATCGAAACGACAAATTTTGGAAATGACAGCACGCAGAAAGGGCTACTTTATCATATGATTAACACACGATACGTTTTTGCAAACGCTTGAGCAGAGCGAAAACAAGACTCCCTATAAGTTACACCATGAGGTTTTGTCCAAATTTTCATAGCCAAACAAACGAAGAGAAACAGGTAAATGGGGTATCAAAGTGATCAGCATGAGGTCTAGTTAGGCTTAAAAATATTTAACTACTTGAAAGTAATCAATGTAATGAACGAAAACTTAATTAATAAGCTGAGGAAAAATTGAAATATTTCACAAAAAGCTGCTGTAAATGAAGTGTCAAAAATATCATCTTTTCAAGACCTAGCTATTTTGCACGTAAAAAAAAACATTGGTGCAGTATTTAAATGTCAAAAAGGCTTCCTTTGAATCAAGTACTTTAGGAAGGCAAATGAGGAGTCAGTAAGATCATGCTTTCTGAATAAAACTTGAAATTCAAAAATGGAAGAAATCAGTCAAATATTTTATGAAACGATTTGTGTAAAAGAAATAAGAAGATCAGAGAAATGTTCTACGTGCCTTTGAATGATGCTCAAAATCATGAACTGAAAATGAGATGCACCCAACATTTCCCTAATATTTTTTATATCATACTTTTAGACAAATCATTACACAAAAGATTTGACTTTCCTTTTAAAAAACAAAGCTTTACTTTTGCAGACTATTTAGAGTAATTGAAACGGTTGGCCTTAACACTGACTGCTGATGAATTAGGTTTGCAACATCAAATATCTGTAAAATTTCATGGTTCATTGTAATTTATTGGGAATTAAATGTGTGTCATATACTGCGATAGGTGTGAAGATCAAGAAGCGATGCAGTGTAAACAGTATACATAAAACTTAGTATACAGAATCGTAACTGAGTTAGGAAAAATATAGGAACAGCTGGGAATCATACCAAGGACATTTTTCTCAGACCTATCTTACGAAATGTATACACTAACGCTACACCAGAGCCAGCTATAGTTCACTGGAAGCAATCTGTGTGCTTAAGTTTGTATTTAGCGTAGTTAGTCATGTAATAGTCATTCCTCCGCATTTATTGGCTGTTAAAAGTTCTTGATCATATAAAAAGAACATTCATATTTAATTTATTGATGAGATAGTCAAATGCTTCTCTGCTCATTCACGTGTATTCGAAGAACTTGTCTCGTGATCTTCGTAGTTGACAATACTTATGAAATTCTCCATGGAGATTCCTCACCTTATGCGCAGCATTCCTTTTCGCTTTATTATCTTAAGTAAACCTAATTCTGTTGCCTTACTCTCGAGCTGCAGTATTCTACATGTTAGGGATGCCGTTTTATAGAAACAGCTGGTTGGCTCTAAGCAGCCATCTTGTAGCGCGACATGGTCGCTCTCACACAGGACAGCCAAGGTTTTCGCCTGATGTTGCTGCTTGTCGCTGGAGTATCGAGTATTCAGAAGTCGCTCGCTGTCACTCGCTTCTGTCGCTCATGTAGGACACTGCCCAAGGGCCTGGGTTCACTTCCCGGCTGGGTCGGAGATTTTCTCCGCTCAGAGAATGGGCGTTATGTTGTCCTAATCATCATTGTTTCATCCCCATCGAGGCGCAAGTGGCGTCAAATCAAAAGACTTTCTACCTGACGGGAGTCCCTAGTCACACTACATTTACATTTCTTTTTATCATTCGTATGCCTCATGATAGTATTTTTAATTACTGAATATGGCTTCTTCCTCATCCAATATCCTCCTCCACCTACATTGTACTTCAAGGTTCAGCGCTGCGTGACTACAAACTCTTCAAGTTGCATTTTGGACGAGCTCCTGCGAGAGTGACTACTCTTCCTTTGTACTAATGGAACGTAAACCGCCGATTCCGGTGCAAATTCTTTGGCGATGAACTCGTCATTCCCCTCAACTCTCGTGCACTACAGAGTAAATTGTTTGATGTTTTTTTTTAAAACCACGTAAAGGTAAAACTTACTGTCTCATAGTCTTGCAGTTCGTTTGTTTCGTTACTCTATTAAATCATCCACAATGATGATTCGTCTTTCAGCGAACAGACATAATGCGCCGGAAATTGAATCTCCAATAGCACTAGCTTTCTCGGTATAAAGGATGCAAAGGATACAGTGCTTAATTTCTAAAATTTTAGGTGTCGAAACACACCCATTCAAGCATACATTCCTCTCCCCTCCCCACAGCCATATAAATTACAACACTGTTCTGAAATTCAGGTTTTTAAAATATAATTATTTATAATCAAAACAATAAAGCCACAACATTTAATATAAACAACAGCTGCTACTGACTATCCCCATAGCAGTGTGACTTTTCTCCCTAATTCTGCTCGATATATATTTACACAAGCCGGTAGTCTTCGGGATGGTGACGTCATGTTTTCAATTGCTGCCAGCTGCAATGTTCAAACATTTGGATGTAGCTGCTCAGTAAGCGTTTGTCCAGTATTAATTGATAAAGCATTTAGCGATGAATGAGACTTATTCCTGGCACATTGGGGTCGAGTACAATTCTGACTTCCCTAGATTTAGGAAAAACTAAACGCCGATTGACATGAGACACGGAGTTAGATGATCAGTAAATGCTCTAAATGTCATTTGGCTCTACTCATTGTGTAGTACTATTATAACTGGATTGATTTAAGGTTATATTCATTACTAAAAATAAGCAATACATTTGGACATGAACGACCCTCTAATGCGTCTTCATGAAACGTTAATATTGCGT
Organism: Schistocerca serialis cubense; assembly: GCF_023864345.2. Lineage (NCBI taxonomy): Eukaryota > Metazoa > Arthropoda > Insecta > Orthoptera > Acrididae > Schistocerca > Schistocerca serialis. The sequence goes on from NC_064641.1 coordinate 206,022,850, forward strand.
GTCATTTGTATCACCACAGTTGATAGGTACATGTATAATCGCTGAAGTTGCTGTCAGTTGGAAACAAAAACAGTCAACACCAAGGTTACTGATACGTACCGATCACAACTTTGGAATGTAGCTCAAATTATCTTGGGTCTACAGTACACCTACTCCCCACCCCCATCCCTCCTCCACACACACACACACACACACACACACACACACAGTACCTCACCCCATGTCTCTGCCCACCGCAACACGTTGATCATCTATTGTCACGTTTACTAGTGCTGGCGCAGCAGGAAATTGTAGTTACATTACTATTTAATACAAACCTTCAGTGCCGATTTGTTCGAGTTCAAAGAAATTCTATTGGGAAGCGCCGGAACGCCGTTCCGACCTAAACTAAGCTCCTATCCGATAGCGTTAGTGAGTTCGTCCTTCGACTGCACGTCACAATCCTTTACTTCTCATTAACCCTCTTTTGGCTGTCCTTCTGTAGAAGCACTTGCTTCTTCAATTTCCTTGTACTTATTTACAAGCACTGCACTGACAGCGCGTTATGAACAACTGAAGCTGACGATAAATGCCAACTGCCAACCTGCAGGGCCTGGTAATCCCGTAACGGTCCCTGAGATAGAGGATATGACAAGAGCCGTGGTCACATGTAGGAAATACAAGCAGCAAACGTTATCCAAACATAAGGAATTTCAACTAGGAACCCCAAATAGAATTCACGTTTGTAGAAAGTTTGCTATAATGAGTTATTTATTTGGGAAAAAGAAACACACAGAATAGAGGGCGTACCACCAGCATGGTATCCATATACCTCAGGCGCTGCGCTATGCTGACTGTGTTGAAATAAGTGGAACGCTGCGGGTATAGGAGCTACGCATAAAACTACAACACCGATTTTCTCGGAAAATGTGGGCGTCACATGAAAAGCTTCTAGGACAGTTCACTCTACGATGTACATAAGAGTCATCAGAATCTACTATTAACTGGTCTGAAGGGCCCCTCGTAAGTCTAAATGCAAACCGCAACTGATGAACATCAGAATGAAACATTGGCAGCTAGTTGCAAACACATTTAGACGGCCTTCCAGTGCCTCAGTATTCAAATGGACTGCAGTTCAAATCCCAGTCGAGCCATCTGAATTTAAGCTTCCCTTAACCGCTTAAGGTGCAAGACAGGACGATTCATTTCCAGATCCAGGCTTGTGCGATGTCCCTAATGGCATCATCGTCGAAATGATGTTAAATCTCAGATTTCTTTTTCCAGTGTCTCCTCCGCCATGAATAACGTTTCTTCCAAAGTGAAACCTCTAATGTCATTTTGTCTTGATTTCGCTGTTTATAATATTTTCCCCACAACCATGAAACATTGACAACATTTGTATGGTATCGTACACCTCACACACATGCATTACTGTCACCCACACTGAACAAGTATGCCTTTGGCATGAGCAATGTTTCTTCCAAAGTGAAATCTTTACTGTTATTTTCTCATAATTTCACCTATTTATAATATTTTCGCCACAACCCAGAAGCATTAACAACATTTGTATAGTATGGTACAGTGCACACACACTCATTACGGTCACCTACATTGAACAAGTACACTTACGTATCATATTTCGCAAAGGAAAGTTACCTGCGAAAACGAAGGATAGGGAAAGTATTTCCAAATGGACAACTGAACCTGCCATACATTTTCACTTTAAATACGTTAAAGCATATAGTTCACATATAAAGTTGAAATATTTTTGGAATTGTATACGGTGTAATGAAACACGAAATTCTTTTTATTGTTTATTTTTAACACCAATATTAGAAGAAACCCAATATATTGTATGACTGTGACCCTTTTTGTACTTGTATAAGTGCGACAGGGTAATTGTGTGGACCATGATGTGAACTCTGCTGACAACTTAATAACACACCTGAGTCTAACTGTATCAAGAATGAATGTGAACGTTCAGCCTACTATTGTGAGTCACCAGAACATAGTGACTGAAACGAAATACTGGGCACCAGGCATCAGACATTATAACCTAATAACAAATGTCCCTTTTACAAAATAAATTGAATAACCTACTGAAATTAACATAAAACTAAATGAATTTACATTTAGTTAACTAATTGCACGACTTTCATTAGAAATAACTTAATAGATGTATAAAATTTCTGTAAAAATGTTTCTAAATTCAAAGTCAATTTACTTACATACAGGTTGTATGCTGGAACAGGATGTATTATTAAGTTTTAACTGGTCGAAATTTCACTAAAAATTGTTGCTTGCTGTGGCCATGTAAACGTTGGAAAATTACCTTGGTAGGTCCAGCAGTTTGACTGGTTACACCAGAATGTACTTATCACTGGCCCATCCCCAGAACTGTTTCATCTAGTGCTAATGCAAGCAGTTTATTTCATAACTGACTACCACAGAGCATGCAGAGCATAAATCAACTTAAGACCTTCAAGAGAAAACTGAAAGAACATTTCTTCTCTGGATGTTGATATAAAGTGAAGCAATACTTGCAGGAAAGTTCATAGAACAAAGGTAAATTAAAAACTGCAAACGGTATAAAACACTTCTTCTTCATGTAGAAACCAACTTCCTAGGGAGGGGAAAAAAGGAAGACCAACTACAGTGCTGAAATTACAGAAAGAGAGAATTTACAGCCTTTGTAAGTGGGAAACTGTGTTTTCGATGATGTTTATTTGTGTAAATATGATCTAAAAATAGTTTTTCAGTTTGTATAAATGTCTATATATTTTTATAATGTATGTCAAACTTACATAACTTGTCTCCTTACTTTATGCGTACAAGGTTGTGGGTAAATTAGTGTGGGATTATCATTGTTATGTATTACTAAATAATTTTCTTTTCTTTTTGTTTATAGTTGTATCTACAAAGCATGGTTTTCAGGGTGCAGCTTTATAGTCATGTTAGATGCCTGTGACCATTGTATGAAATTACGCGTTTTAAATAATAGCAGTGTTTAAAATTTATAATATGAATCTCTGGTTGTTACTGATAATTTACCATCGTTATTATTTGCAAAAATTGTTATCAATGGTAAATTTGTAACCAGTATAGAACTTGCAACCTGACTTGTCTGACATCATTGTAAAATATGACCTATGAACAAAATTATACATGTATGACTCTCGCCTATAATCCTACCATCGTTTAGAAGACACCACTGAAGTTCTGTGCATTATTCATTTTGCATCTCCATATTTGGAGTTGGGTTCGACCCACAATCCAGACTCCATTTTCCTGATATAACTCAAAGTAAGAAAAATGTATGGCGCAGATCAAAGCTAAGCAGCTACACAACAATGACAGTTGCCAATAACAGTACTACTACTACTACGTAACTCTGTTAGTAGTAACTTAGTAGTAGTAGTACTGTTAGTAGCAGTAGCAGTACTGGAGGTAGGATTGTGAGTAGTACTAGCATCTCTACTTTCCCAGGATTAAGTTCTTTTGACACCTCACTCTCCCTTCCTTACATACGATGGAGAAGTTATGACTGCGTTTTCTGGTATCATAGATTTGCAATTTTTCTTCAGCAATGGCAGAGCTCGTAATTTCTTCACAAGGATGTTTGCCCTCTCCCATCTTCATCTGTCATCCTTGGTGTCTTCATACTTTGTAAATACACGTGTCCTCGAGCAGGTATTAATAAAGTACCGCTAATTTGTGCCCAGCCTCTTTCGCACAGACAAGGCACAGTATTCCATTACTGTCTGACGAACATTGGCTCTGTTTCAAGAGCTATGTAGGGCCTCCTGTAAAGGCCAGTTGCACTACCGCTAAATAAAGCCAATAAAGCCAAGAACAGCCATTTGTGGAACAGGTTAACAACGGTATAAATGAGAGTCGCGTTGCATGGCGCCAGCTTATACCCCGATTTGTTATTCCCAGAATAGCTTCCCTACTCAATTAGGTAGACGATGCAAATCGTATTTCCGGAGTATTTTCACGCGCTAAAATTATGGTATTTAATTCATTTTGCGTCGTTTGAAGAACAGTCAGTTGTAAACATGACTAAGAGCGCTCGAAAAGTCATAATTTCGCTGTTATGGGCGCTGAGACCAGTAGATATCGGTACGTGCTTCAAGCACTTTGTGGAGCGTCAAACCTAATGCAAACAGACATTAATGAGAAACACTTCATAAACCTTGAAAGCAACTTGTACATATAAAACAAAACTTTCCTCTTAAAGTCAGTTAAATAAAGAATCAGATGCATGCTCTTTCACCAGTAGGAAATATACTATCAGATCATAATCATCCAGACATCCCTTGTAACGCAGAATTGACCCCTAGATGTTACTTATAAGGGTTCGCCAGTAAAAAAGGACGCCAGTAGAGGAGCAGTAACAGCAAAGTGGTCGGTGAGGAGAGCTCAGTGACTTCGTATGTGGAATGGTCAGACGATGTTACCTGAGTAACAAATGCATCAGGGACAATTCAGACCATCTAAAGTTGCCCAAGTCGACTGTTAGTAACGTGATTATGAAGTGTAAACACGAAGGAACAACCAGAGCTAAACCGAGACCAGACACATGTTGAGACATGGCCATCGAGCATTGTGGAGAGTGATTGTGAAAAGTCGCTTGACATCAGTGGAAGAAACCACTCTTGAGTTTCAAAGTGCTACCATCAGTCCTGACAGCACAATGGCTGTAGATAGAAAGTTAAAAAGAATGGGTTACAATGGCCGGCCGGTGTAGCTGTGCGGTTCTAGGCGCTTCAGTTCCAAAACTTTTGTATGCAGATCAGCGGAATAATTGTGGCAGAAACATGATGTTCTAAATAAAAAGCAAAAAAATATCATGTCTAAGAAAGGCGATAGATATTACAAACTGGTGATGTTTAGTGAATATTATATTTTTAATAGCTTTTACATTCATGAATTAATTATGTTGCCTACTTTTCTTTGTTCACCATATGTCCCAAATCCCTACATGCTAATACTTCGTGTTTGCTTCATAAAATCGTGCTCCATTCACTTTCTTTGCAGTTAATCTGGGAGGGGGGGGGGTGTAATGGAGCATAAACAAGTAGTGTACCGATATGCAGTTACCTTCAATAAGAATTTTACAGCACCACAGGTAAGACAACGTAATACAGTAGTCCATGAGCTGTGGTGGTGGAGATGATCTCATCAAAATTTATTTCTCCCACCACACCAGCTCATAGATTTCCACAGTCTTTATTGATATAGGTCACAAATGAAGAAGATACTTGTACTGCACCAATTGAACCCACAAGAGGCAATTTATTGTACTTGACACAGTATACTGGAATGTTTACAATTAATGTTCTACTGTAATTTAAATTTCAGCTGTGTTACTTTCAATGAACCACCATTTCATGTTGCACTTTGAAAAAGTTCTGCCTTCTCTGACATCCATCATAATTGTCAGATTGATATTAATGGGTCACGTTCAGTTGTCTGGAGGTAATATCATGATATAAACTGCTCTCATAATCTTGTACAAAGATACAGGTTCATCTGAAGGTTATGTTAGTGCTTTTATGAACGCTATAAAAAAAACATGAAACTCACAGGTTGTGTGTGACTATTTTGTTTAATGGCTAATTTCAAATTGTGCATCATCAGACTAATCCCACAATTAATACATAGTACATAATAGTAGTTAACTGACCACTAAGAACAACAGATAAAGAAATCATAGTACAATGTGAAAACATACCAAGGTTAAGGGGAACATGTCATACATAGGTATGGAGTCATTTATCTTATCTGTAAGACAATGTGAAACTGAAACTGCATCATTATGGCGGTTTCGCCATTCAGGAAGACAATTAGGATATTAAGTGGCAATGCTGGTGAGTATTAGTAACGAAGACTTAAAGAAAATTATTACAGTCCCATGAAGAATGACAAAGATATGACTTTTAGGTCATGCATAATTACAAAACAAATTTACATCAAATCAAAAACCATATAATAACAACTGTCTTAAACACAAAGGGAAGCCAATAAGGGGTCGAGTTCTATAATTTTTTAAATCATTTGTCAGAAGCAATATGGGGTACACACAAGCAATAACTTTGCTATCATTTATCTATATTCAGATGGGACCAACTTTTTATATGGACATGATTAACCAAATGCGTCATGATCCAGAGTAAGTTTCGTGATTCTTTTCACTGTGAGTTACAGGCTGGTTCTGACAACTCAACGTTTACTAGTAAATGGTGAGTTTTGCTTTTATTGACAACAAGGTGCACCACATGATGAACAAGGTGCTGACTATTTGTTGTTATCATTGGTTTGAAAGGCAAACTAACAGATCTGGGTAAGATACAGACTACTACATCATATCAACCAACATGAAATTCACAGAATATCCACATGTTTGTTACTTATAAAAGGCAAAGTAACTGGCCATCTTGATGGCTCTTACATATTTTTTTAAATACACCTTAACGCATTTTGGCCACAGCCCCTACCAGAATCTGTCAGAACCAATTAGATGTAATATTTCTACAATAATGCTTTTTTGTATGGAAACAGAATGAAGTAATACCACACTTAAAATAGCGTGATACACTTATTTCGTCAGTTACACATACACTTGTACCATGACTAGTTCTGTTCCGTGAGGCAGCCTGCTTTAAAAAACGTTCTGTTGCCATTAGATGATGTTAAAAGCAATAGGACTTGTCAATATTGATTATAGATAAAGCATACAGTAATACCATAAAAGTAAAAAACTAATGATTTAAATTTAACACATTTAAATTCAAAATAATATCAGCAAACTGAGAATACAGCCTCTACATAAAAAATAGTCTACAAAAAATAATGAAAAGGACTTGACACATTAAAAATTCGAATTTTTGTCACATTTTCATCAAGCAGTCATTCCATAAAAATCAAAATGGACCATTATGTTGGTAAAACATATGGCTATAATATTATGCATGGCAGAGCTTAATGTAACTTTATCCATGCTGTAAGATATGTAAGGCTATATTTCAACCTCTTCTTATCTTTGTAAGTTGAGTATATAAAAAGTAATGTATTTATATTAAAAGACACAGCAAGGCGTTAACATATTAACATAGAAAGAACTATAGACTTTGGTACTATCACTGTCTCATGGTTGTCTTTACTTTTGGCACTGACACTGCATAGATGGACACATCTCCCACGGCCACAGTCAACGCACACACAATGGACAACAGACAAGCAGACTGCTTGGCCCAGCTAGACCCACTCATTGCTCTGTTACACCAGCAGGTGATAGAAAATCTCAAATTATCAATTCAGTCTGAAACAATTTTAAATTGCAGCAACTGAACAAAAAATGCCTTTTGCATGCTGCACATTAAGTTTTATTTTTAGTTAACTTGTGCATCCAGACATGTTTCACGTTATTTATAAGGCAACTTCAGTGGTTACCCTGAAATATTGCACGATTTTTTCGTTTGCACATATTGGTTTGCAGATTTTAAACACCTCATTGAGGATTTTTATAATAAAATGGAAAGGTACTTACAAATCAGCGTCTAAGTCACGCCAAACAGCTTTCTCTCTTGTGGCAAACGGTTGGAAATTTTATAGTTTTCTTTGTGGTAACTATTTTCGAAATACAGCACTGTAAATGCCAGTTTCTTTGTCTAGAGTGTTGCGAGCTTTCTTTTTCTTGCTTTCAATAGTTTTTTGTTTGATTCTATTTATGTTGCTGTACGTTGCACGTGTATGTATGTATGTGTGAGTGTGTGTGTGTGTGTGTGTGTGTGTGTGTGTGTGTGTGTGTGTGTGTATACTGCTTTTATTTTTTATTTTATTGTTTATTATTACTATTATTATTATTATTATTGTTATTATTATTATTATTATCTTCTTTCCTTTCTCAGACGTTATGTCTGGTTAAAAATGGAAAGTGACACGGACCTTGATCAAGCATGACTTCCTTTTAACTGTACGGTATATATTACATTGCATTTAGGAACTTTCGGGTTATTGAACATGTATCAATAATTACACATTTCTGTAGTTGTATACATACGTTTGGATGTAGCTGTATTGCGTTGATGTACTGGTGGATATTGTGTGGTATGACTCCTGTAGTTGATAGTATAATTGGTATAATGTCAACTTTATCCTGATGCCACATGTCCTTGACTTCCTCAGCCAGTTGGATGTATTTTTCAATTTTTTCTCCTGTTTTCTTCTGTATATTTGTTGTATTTGGTATGGATATTTCGATTAGTTGTGTTAATTTCTTCTTTTTATTGGTGAGTATGATGTCAGGTTTGTTATGTGGTGTTGTTTTATCTGTTATAATGGTTCTGTTCCAGTATAATGTCTATTGATCATTCTCCAGTACATTTTGTGGTGCATACTTGTATGTGGGAATGTGTTGTTTTATTAGTTTATGTTGTAAGGCAAGTTGTTCATGTATTATTTTTGCTACATTCTCATGTCTTTTGGTGTATTCTGTACTTGCTAGTATTGTACGTCCTCTTGTGATGTGATCTACTGTTTCTATTTGTTGTTTGCAAAGTCTGCATTTATCTGTTGTGGTATTGGGATCTTTAATAATATGCTTGCTGTACTATCTGGTGTTTGTTGTTTGATCCTGTATTGCAATCATGAATCCTTCCATCTCACTGTATATATTGCCTTTTCTTTGCCATGTGTTGGATGCGTCTTGATCGATGTGTGGCTGTGTTAGATGATACGGGTGCTTGCCATGTAGTGTTTTCTTTTTCCAAATTACTTTCTTCGTATCTGTTGATGTTATGTGATCTAAAGGGTTGTAGAAGTGGTTATGAAATTGCAATTATGTAGCCAATGTATTAATATGAGTGATTGCTTTGTGTATTTTGCTAGTTTCTGCTCGTTCTATAAAGAACTTTCTTAAATTGTCTACCTGTCCATAATGTAGGTTTTTTATGTCGGTAAATCCCCTTCCTCCTTCCTTTCTGCTTAATGTGAATCTTTCTGTTGCTGAATGTATGTGATGTATTCTATATTTGTGGCATTGTGATCATGTAAGTGTATTGAGTGCTTATAGGTCTGTGTTACTCCATTTCACTACTCCAAATGAGTCGGTCAATATTGGTATAGCATAAGTATTTATAGCTTTTGTCTTGTTTCTTGCTGTCAATTCTGTTTTCAGTATTTTTGTCAGTCTTTGTCTATATTTTTCTTTTAGTTCTTCTTTAATATTTGTATTATCTAATCCTATTTTTTGTCTGTATCCTTGATATTTTTAGGCATCTGTTTTTTCCATCGCTTCTATGCAGTCACTGTGGTTATCCAATATGTAATCTTCTTGTTTAGAGTATTTTCCCTTGACTATGCTATTTTTCTTACATTTGTCTGTTCCGAAAGCCATATTTATATCATTGCTGATTACTTCTGTTATCTTTAGTAATTGGTTGAGTTGTTGATTTGTTGCTGCCAGTAGTTTTAGATCATCCATGTATAGCAAATGTGCGATTTTGTGTTGGTATGTTCCAGTAATATTATATCCATAATTTGTATTATTTAGCATGTTTGATAGTGGGTTCAGAGCAAGGCAGAACCAGAAAGGACTTAATGAGTCTCCTTGGTATATTCCACACTTAATCTGTATTGGCTGTGATGTGATATTTTTTGAATTTGTTTGGATATTAAGTGTGATTTTCCAATTTTCATTACTATGTTTAGGAACTGTATCAATTTACGATCTACTTTGTATATTTCCAATATTTGTAGTAACCATGAGTGGGGTACATTATCAAAAGCTTTTTGGTAATCAATGTATGCATAGTGTAGCGACCTTTGTTTAGTTTCAGCTTGATATGTCACCTCTGCATCTATTATCAGTTGCTCTTTATATCCTCGTGCTCTTTTGCAGCAGCCTTTTTGTTCTTCATTTATAATTTTGTTCTGTGTTGTATGTGTCATTAATTTCTATGTAATGACTGAAGTTAATATTTTGTATATTGTGGGCAGGCATGTTATGCGGCGATATTTAGCTGGGTTTGTTGTGTCTGCTTGATCTTTGGGTTTCAGATAAGTTATTCCTTCTGTAAGTGTATAAGGGGCTGTGTATGGGTCTGCAATGTAACTGTTAAATAATTTAGTCAGATGTGAATGTGTTGAGGTGAATTTCTTTAGCCAGAAATTTGCTATTTTACCTTTCCAGGGGCTTTCCAATTGTGCGTAGAATTAATTGCTCGGGTGACTTCATGTCGCAAAATTATCACTTCAGGCATTTGTGGTATCATCCTGTATGTGTCTGTTTCTGCTTGTATCCACCATGCATGTCTGTTATGTTGTACCGGGTTTGACCATATGTTGCTCCAGAAGTGTTCCATGTCTGTTATGTTTGGTGGATTCTCTATTTTAATGTGTGTGTTATCTATTGTCTGGTACAATTTCTTTTGGTTTGTGTTGAATGTTTGGTTTTGTTTCCTTCTATTTTCACTTTTTTTGTATCTTCTAAGTCGTTTGGCCAATGCTTGTAATTTCTGCTTCTTTTCATCTAATTGCTCTATCGCTTCTTGTTGTGAGATTTTACCTAACCTTTTTCGTTTTTTGTCTGATATTTCATTTATTATAAATTGTGTTAGCTGTCCAATGTCTTTTCTCAATTTTTCTATTCTGATCTGTAGCCTGTGTTGCCATGCTGGTTTTGTGGGTTTCTTCTCTGTGTTGGTTGGTTCTGATCTCTGCCTAGTGTGAATATTTAGTGTAGTGAGTGCTCCTATATAAACCAGTAGTTGTAACTCTTCCATAGTTGTGTTTTCATTTATTTTGTTGTGTATGATTGTGTTAATAGTTGTTATTGTTGTTTCGACTTGTGGGTTATTAGGTGGTCTATGTAAGAATGGTCTAATCTCTGTATTTGTGTCTTTGTATTCTATATATGTCAGCTGAAATGTTTCTTCTATATCTAACATGTGTGTCACTTCGTGTTCTATTTGTGCTTGTTCTGGTGGCTGTCTTAAGATTTCGTTTCCTCTGATTGTTTAATTGATGCATGTTGTTCTTTGTTTGTTTGCTCTGGGATGCTTGAGTCCATTACTATATTTTCTTCTTCTTCTGATTGCACATTATTTTGTTCCAGTATTTGTTGTACTTGTTGTTTGATGTTTTCTAATTCTGACTGGGGTATCCTGTTATTTTTTATTGTTACACGAATCTGATCAGCTAGTGATTGTTGTGTTAAAAAATTTAATTCTGGGTATCTAGTAATAAATGTTGTATATACACTCCTGGAAATGGAAAAAAGAACACATTGACACCGGTGTGTCAGACCCACCATACTTGCTCCGGACACTGCGAGAGGGCTGTACAAGCAATGATCACACGCACGGCACAGCGGACACACCAGGAACCGCGGTGTTGGCCGTCGAATGGCGCTAGCTGCGCAGCATTTGTGCACCGCCGCCGTCAGTGTCAGCCAGTTTGCCGTGGCATACGGAGCTCCATCGCAGTCTTTAACACTGGTAGCATGCCGCGACAGCGTGGACGTGAACCGTATGTGCAGTTGACGGACTTTGAGCGAGGGCGTATAGTGGGCATGCGGGAGGCCGGGTGGACGTACCGCCGAATTGCTCAACACGTGGGGCGTAAGGTCTCCACAGTACATCGATGTTGTCGCCAGTGGTCGGCGGAAGGTGCACGTGCCCGTCGACCTGGGACCGGACCGCAGCAATGCACGGATGCACGCCAAGACTGTAGGATCCTATGCAGTGCCGTAGGGGACCGCACCGCCACTTCCCAGCAAATTAGGGACACTGTTGCTCCTGGGGTATCGGCGAGGACCGTTCGCAACCGTCTCCATGAAGCTGGGCTACGGTCCCGCACACCGTTAGGCCGTCTTCCGCTCACGCCCCAACATCGTGCAGCCCGCCTCCAGTGGTGTCGCGACAGGCGTGAATGGAGGGACGAATGGAGACGTGTCGTCTTCAGCGATGAGAGTCGCTTCTGCCTTGGTGCCAATGATGGTCGTATGCGTGTTTGGCGCCGTGCAGGTGAGCGCCACAATCAGGACTGCATACGACCGAGGCACACAGGGCCAACACCCGGCATCATGGTGTGGGGAGCGATCTCCTACACTGGCCGTACACCACTGGTGATCGTCGAGGGGACACTGAATAGTGCACGGTACATCCAAACCGTCATCGAACCCATCGTTCTAACATTCCTAGACCGGCAAGGGAACTTGCTGTTCCAACAGGACAATGCACGTCCGCATGTATCCCGTGCCACCCAACGTGCTCTAGAAGGTGTAAGTCAACTACCCTGGCCAGCAAGATCTCCGGATCTGTCCCCCATTGAGCATGTTTGGGACTGGATGAAGCGTCGTCTCACGCGGTCTGCACGTCCAGCACGAACGCTGGTCCAACTGAGGCGCCAGGTGGAAATGGCATGGCAAGCCGTTCCACAGGACTACATCCAGCATCTCTACGATCGTCTCCATGGGAGAATAGCAGCCTGCATTGCTGCGAAAGGTGGATATACACTGTACTAGTGCCGACATTGTGCATGCTCTGTTGCCTGTGTCTATGTGCCTGTGGTTCTGTCAGTGTGATCATGTGATGTATCTGACCCCAGGAATGTGTCAATAAAGTTTCCCCTTCCTGGGACAATGAATTTACGGTGTTCTTATTTCAATTTCCAGGAGTGTATTTGTGATCTGTATCCAGTTGTGTTGGTTCTCAAGTTTGTTGCTTGGTAATAACAGAACATGAGGTGTCGGTTAACTTCATCTGACCATCTCATCCTCTGTCTTTGTTTTCCTTCTAGGGTGGTTGCAGGAAGCATATCCTGCAAAACACCTCTATTTGGATTTAAATCATTTTCCGTGTGGCTAGCAGTGTCGTTACCATTCTGGACGGGCATAGGGTTCAAGTGTCATCCCCGACCATGACAGCTCTTGTCCGAGGCTTCATTAGTTCTGTCCTGAACCAACTAATCACACTAAAAGGGGGGTTAGCCCTATTAGTGGTTTGTTCTTTTCGTCGCCTTTTACGACTGGCAGAACATACTGGAGGCCTATTCTTTTTCTGGGCCTCCATGGGGTTTATTATTATTATTGTTTTTGTTGTTGTTGCTGCTATTGTTGTTTTTCTTTTTCATTATTATATAGTTAGGAGATAAATGGAATTTGTGATCTTCTATTTGTAATTTCTGTCTATTATGTCATCAGTGACTGTAAACAGTTCGTGGTTAGTTGTACACATTGGGTCATTTAGTAGTAACTTCTTCTCAGCCTTTGCTTAGTATACATGATAATTTCCATGTAACATTAGAAGGTGTTTTTCATTATTTATTCTATTTACATGCCTTCCAGTCTTGTAGTAGGTTTGTGAATACTTTCTGTTGAATGTTGTGCAAAAATTGAATGGCTTGGCCTAGATTTACATTGTTTTTGTATTGGGTGTCGAATGTCCTGCTGGTTAGTGCTACATACCTTCCACTATATGTGCTGCATTGTAGTTGGTATATTCCTGCTCTCTGGAAGCTGACTATGGCTTTTGTTATTTTTGGAACGGTACTTTTGGACTCAAGTGTCTTTTTTGAATACATTGTTTATGCATTACCTTTTCAAAATGTTTGTTATTTTACTTGTGGATCTGCCTTTGCACTCCACTGTGTACTATCTTGAACTTCTTCTTTGTTTTCATGTAGTCTTTTGTTGTTGTTCTGTCTCTGTGTGTGCTAGTTTGTGATGTGCTTTGCGTGTTGTCGTTTCTGTCTGTATATCTATTGTGTTTATTGGCTATATTTATTACTTAACTTTTTTATTTAATTTTGTGATTAGACTGTTATTGTACACATTGTTTGTTGGTATTTTTGTGATAACATTTAGTTCTTTCTGGTCGTTTTCTGTGCTGAGTGGTACAGAGTTGAGTCTACAAAGTATGTATTTGATCAGGAAGTGCAAAATGGCTAAGCAGGATTGGCTAGAGGGCAAATGTAAGAATGTAGAAACATATATCACTAGGAGTAAGGTAGATATAGCCTACAGGAAAATTTGAGAGACCTTAGGAGAAAACAGAACCACCTGCATGAATGTCAAGAGCTCAGATGGAAAAACAGTCCTAAGCAAAGAAGGGAAAGAAGGTGGAAGGAGTGTATAGAGGGTCTATACAATGGAGATGTACTTGAGGGCAATATTATGGTAATGGAAGAGGACATAGATGAAGATGAAATGGGAGATATGATACTGCGTGAAGAGTCCGACAGAGCACTGAAAAAGCTAAGCCAAAACAAGGCCCCAGGAGTAGATAATTTTCCATTAGAACTACTGATAGCCTTGGAAGAGCCAGCCCTGACAAAACTCTACCATCTGGTGAGCAAGATGTATGAGACAGGCGAAACACCCTCAGACTTAAAGAAGAATACACTAATTCCAATCCCAAAGAAAGCAGGTGTTGACATATGTGAAAATTACCGAACTATCAGTTTAATGAGCCACGGCTGCAAAATACTAACTCGAATTCTTCACAGAAGAATGGAGAAACTGGTAGAGGCCAGCCACAGAGAGGATCAGTTTGGATTCCGGAGAAATGTAGGAACATGGAAGGCAATACTGACCCTGCGACTTATATTAGAAGATAGGTTAAGGAAAGGCAAACCTACATTTCTAGCATTTGTATACTTAGAGAAAGCTTTTGACAATGTTGACTGGAATATTCTGTTTCGGATTCTGAAGGTGGCAGGGGTAAAATACAGGGAGTGAAAGGCTATTTACAATTTGTGTAGAAACCAGATGGCAGTTACAAGAGTTTAGGGGTACAAAAGGGAAGCATTGGTTGCGAAGGAAGTGAAATTGGTTTGTAACCTATCTCTGATGTTATTCAATCTGTATATTTAGCAAGCAGTAAAGGAAACAAAAGAAAAATTTGGAGTAAGAATTAAAATCCAAGGAGAAGAAAACTTTGAAGTTTGCCGATGTCATTGTAATTCTGTCGGAGAGAGCAAAGGACCTGGAAGAGCAGTTGAATGGAATGGACAGTGTCTTGAAAGGATATAAGATGAACACCAATAAAAGCAAAATGAGGATAATGGAATGTAGTCGAATTAAATAAGATGATGCTGAGGGAATTAGATTAGGAAATGAGGCACTTAGCAAAATAACTGCATATAGAATTGATCTAAGTGGCAGTAAGACCTTTCCTAAAGTATTTGTGTGGAATGTATGCATGTATGGAAGGGAAACATGGACGATAAACAGTTTAGACAAGGTGAGAATAGAAGCTTTTGAAATTTGGTGCTATAGAAGAATGCTAAAGATTAGATCGATAGGTCGCGTAACTAACGAGGAGATACTGAACTGAATTGGGGATAAGAAAAATTTGTTATACACCCTGAGTAAAAGAACATTAGCAGGACACATTCTGTGGCATCAAGGGATCACCAATTTAGTACTGACAGAAAGCGTGGGGAGGGGGAAAGGGAGCGGGGGTAAAAATCGTAGAGGGAGACCAAGAGAGGAATGCAGTAAGCATATTCTGAGGGGTGTAGGTTGCAGTAGTTACTTAGAGATGAAGAGGCTTGCATAGGATAGAGTAGCATGGAGAGCTGCATAAGACCAGTCTTTGGGCTGAAGACCAC
The DNA here is from genome assembly GCF_023864345.2 of Schistocerca serialis cubense. Lineage (NCBI taxonomy): Eukaryota > Metazoa > Arthropoda > Insecta > Orthoptera > Acrididae > Schistocerca > Schistocerca serialis. The sequence continues at coordinate 206,038,447 of NC_064641.1, forward strand.
AGCAACAACATATCAACGAATACAATAAGCTTCTAAAATCTTGAAAGAGTGGCGCGTATACAGATGATATTTATGTGCTAGCTGTTTGTTAGTTTGCCATTGCAAACAGCATTTTCGTCTCTGAGTGCTATTTCTTTTATAAATGTGTTTCTTTCCTTTGTTTTACCTATTTCCGGATCCAGCGTTTGGGTTTTATTTTCCTTGTATTTAACTCTTGTCACAGCTCTAAGGCCATAAGCTAAACTGTAACATTCATATCCACCCATATGATTTCTGTTGACACCATATTGAAAGCTGCACTACTTCGTAGAGTTTGTGGCATCCTGTGTGAACGATAAATCACGATGCCACTACAACAAGTCACAAGCTGTGGCGCCACTTCTGATGTGTGTCTGAACACGGCTGTAGCCTGTGTAAAACTAAATTTAAAACACAGAGGAGGATCTTTGGAATGAAATGCCAATCGCAAAAAGACTATCTTACGTGATGTAGATCTTTGCTTGGAACTGGAACTCGTGGCCACGCTTCAGTGTAATTGTTTATGTTTACATCTTGTTCAGTTGTTACTCAGTAGGATGTAGAGCGGGATACTTATTCAGTTTCATGGATTATATGCTTTACCATGGGATTTGAGCAGCATTTCACACTGATAAAACAAGGGGCAGAGGCCAAACTTTATAGAGGCTCATATCTAGGAAAGCCTACAATAGTGAAGGAACGATTCAAAAAGAGTTACCGCCACCCCGATCTGGATGATTACCTGACAAAGGAAAGAATAAAAGGCGAAGCTCGAGCTAATCTCCGGTGTAAGATGGCAGGTATACAGTTGTGCTTTAAGTTTTTTATATTAAAAAAGACGATTTGCATTCACCTCGTTAAAGCAGTTTCTTTAATTTCAGGTTTACGTACTCCTGCAATTTATTATGTGGATTTTGAAACCAGAAGAATATTCATGGAAGACCTCCATCAATGTGTGACTGCGAAAGATTTCATAACAAATCTACAAGAGAATGGTTCATCTGTCGAACATACTCGTACCGCGCTAGGAAAACGGTTGACTGATTTAGCACATGAGATTGGGAAAACTATAGGTATTATGCACGCCAATAACATAATACACGGCGACCTAACTACCTCGAATATTCTTTTAAATAACGAAGAGACTACTGTGAACAGTTTGGTTTTAATAGACTTTGGTCTTAGTTACATAGAGTCAAATGCAGAGGATAAAGGTGTTGACTTATACGTGCTTGAAAGAGCAATAATCAGCACGCATCAAAACGCAGATTTATTTTTTCAAGAAGTAGTGAATGCATATAAAAAGCAGAACAAGAAGCAATCTGCTGACGTTTTGAAGAAACTCGAAGATGTGCGAGCAAGAGGACGAAAACGGACAATGGTTGGATAAATTCTGATTGATGGTTACAGCAAATTACAGAACCTAAGAACAAGTAATGAGACTATGGTGGCCCTGTGTTGCGTTCCCAGTACTATACTAAGAAATAAAACTTGACATTGATGTAGGCCTGTATGGAAAACTGTGCTTCAAATATAAAGAACTGCAGTTGCAATTTGAAGTATTGTAATATTTATGTGACTTATTACATTCCCCTGATTGAGTACCTGTAGCAGTTCCATTCCATATTCATATTCCATATCTATTGCCTGGACAAGCACCGTGATTAATCACTCCAACTAATGAAGTGACTCAGTGATTAAGACACTGAACTCACATTTAGAAGTCATTTAGAATTGAAAACTAAAAGCTTCAGGCAATCCAGATTTAGGAATTTTGTGGCTTTCTGAAATATTTTCATGCAGCTGCTGTGATATTTATATTGAAAAAGGCATATCCAATTTCCTTTCTCATCAGTGTTCAGTCTAAGGTTGTGCACCATCTTTATTGACCTTTGCTGATACTTTCAATTGTAACCATTGAGCATTTCCACCTCCCCCCCCCCCCCCACACACACACAGTAGCTTTAAATTTGTTGCTATATAGTGCCTAAATTGCATTTAGGGCTGAATTTAAATGTATTATAACTTGTCATGGACCCATTCTCATTGTTGATTACCTACTGATGATATCTTAATGGTCTTCTCCTGTGCTGCTAACTACTTCAACTTTATTTTATCTTATCATCACTCGTGTAAATGCAAACTATCTCACAAAAGCATACTTACAAAGTTTCACATTTCCAGCGTTAAGTATTCCAGGCTGCAATGTATTGTTCCTGTAGGGAGTGCAGAGACACAGGTACAGCATTTACAGAGGCTTTTCAACAGTCATTCTTCCCATGCTTCATATTCAGTTGAAATGGGAAAAAACATTAACATGTGGTACATTACTAAGACCCTCTTTTGAGCAGCTTACAGTTGTTTGCATAGTGTATATATGTAGGTATAGGTGTAAACTGCCACTACCTTGCTTGGGCCTTGTGAGCTGTTCTTAATCATGTTGTCTCATCATCCTCACTCGCCTGTTACTTCCATATTTTCTTTTCTGCAACTAACAATTCTGAGGCTACGACTTACAGCTGTCAAGCCACACTGACAAGAGAGAGAATAAGTGTGAAAGTGCTGCAAATGTGTGTGCTGATTAAAGTACAATATTCAACACTGTTTGCCTATCTTACACCTAACACTTCTTGTGTGTTATATATGGTCATTGACTCCTCACTCCATAGATTATCAAATGAATTTAATATACCAATAGCACATGTTTACAGGAAAATAAATTTGATGCTGAAATAATAATTTTGACAAACATAAAAAAATTGTATACAATTTTGTTGTCATACCATCCACTACTGAATGATATAGTTTGTTGGCTGATTTTATTGACATTATAATTATTGACCACCTCACAGACACCTTGCATAGCCCGTGAAATAGGGAGGTGAAATAATATGCAATTAAAATGATGTTGCAGATGCGCAAACATTGATGTCATCTTCCAGCCAATGCAGATGTAGGTTTGCATCCGAGAAGTTCTGGCTGTCACTGAAATAAAAAAGGTGTTTATATTTTATTTCCTTATTTTTTTATGGTGTCAGTTTGCGGGACTAGTGCAGCAGCAGATACAACCCGTCGGCTTTGGACAATGACGTCACAAGTGGCCAATCGAGAAGCGATTCTTCTTAGTGTTGTAGCTCCCTTCAGTGGCTGATAAGTGTTTTTTGGCTTTTTTAAAAAAAAAATCTCACGAGATAGAATAAACAGATCCACTTTATTAAGCAATCAGTAAAAAAACGAAACTGAAACATAACAGCAAAAGCGAAAATGGTAAACTGCTCTCTGGCGGCTTGTGACGTCCTTGTCCAAAGCCGACGGGTTGTATCCCCTGCTGCACTAGACCCCAGTTTGCCTATCTCTTTAGCTGGCAGTTCTGTTTCTCCTCATTTTGTAACTATATTGTTCCTGCCATACTTAACATGTAGGTGGCAAAAAAAGTATGTAATGTGTATTTCTGAAGAAAAAAAAAATAAAAAAAAAAATTATTGCCTGTGAACTCCTAAGGACAAGTTTAATCTAATACTGAAAATCATTTTGTTCGAGATATCCTCGGAAACATTCATCTACAAAGCTGGAAAATGTGCAGTTTAAAACTCTCATGGCACAAAAATGGTGTATAAAAGCTAAATCAGACAAGTGCTTGGCATTTTTGTTGAGAATATTGTGAGACTGCACTTTTAAAGATAAACCAATGTTACAGGAAGGAACAGTATAACTGATCTGAAGCAAAGCAAAGTCAGTAAATGTTTTGCTTTTAGGGCAAGTAATACAAGAAAATATTGAAGAAGTGGAGGAAAAAAGTAAAATGAGGAGAGGATAAAGCCACTCGGGATCGAAAATAACAGAGGCACATACAATGTGAAGGAAGCAGCATTAATTTCTTCTTATTTCGGTACCACTAAAACTATTAATCAGGACTGATGTGTTGTTTCCTACATTATTTTCACCACCACCTCATTTTTTTTTTATTTTTTTCCCTTTGCACTGAAATTAGCTGTCACAAACTGGAATTAATGGTGTTTTAATTATTTTATTATTAATTTCATCTGTGCTGCAGCTGATTCTGATGGCCATAATGGAGGTAAAGCAGTCTGTGTTCATAACATTCTGTAAGCTATACATGCCTCTTGGTGGTGCTAAATGGCAAGTACCTTGGGGAGCTTGGTCTTTAGTGACTTAAGGTTTGCCAACCCTTGAGGGGCTGGTCAATGCTAGCAGTCATCTTTAACCCTAATCTCTGATAATGGAACATTGTGTACATCAAGGGCCAGGTGCGTTGGCATAGCCAACTAGGTGCTGAGAATGGCACAAACCTACACGAAAAATTAAAAAGAGTATAACTGAAGGTGGTTACAGAATGGTTGGCTAGTAAGCCAACATACACTAGTCATACTACCTTTGTGAAATACAGTGACTGCCTTTTAAAACATTTTATTATATATTTCAGCCTCAGGTCATACAAGAAGTATCATTAACAGTTCTGAGTTATTACAAAGTCATTGTCATATGATATACTAAAAAGAATAAAAGCTTTCTTTTCAAATATCATCTTATAATTTGATAGTAAGTCAAAACAAATAATACCACTTGTGTGACCTGAGGCTGAAATATTTTGTAAAAAAGAGGCAAAATTATTATTGGCCAATCACTGGAGCATCTTCCCATACTTCAGTGTGTGTTAGACTTGACCAGATAGCACTTTCTGGGTTGACATTTATTTATCTATCTTCTCTGAATACAATGGTTTCCAGTTTCTCAAATAAAAACACTACAGATAAGATGAGTGTCTGTGTAGGAGCAACAACATCCACTCGACTAGGAGTCCTTTTGATATTCCACCAAGAGCTTCAGCTCGGAAAATAGTCTCTGGCTATAACAGAGCACAAAGTGTTTCAGAATTTTTGTTGTTGTTTGATGAGGGGTCATTTTAAAAAGTATGTGTGTGTTATAGTCTCCAGTGTGTTATAGGCATAAAATTGTCCTCAGAGTGGATCACTTGTAGTAGAAAGAGCTACCAATTTTCAAGCTAGGCAAATACAAAATGCTAAAATAATTGCCGAGTATCTCATAGCTACAATGTTTCACCAAACTCATAGCTGCAGTTAAAGTGAAAGTCATTGTACCGTGCAGAGAACTAATGCACATTGTCATCAAATAATATAAGATTCATATGGAATGAAAATAGTAATGAAGGTGTGGAACACACATAAGAGGATCAGCAGTGAGCTTGAGAATATCGTTGCATTCAATTCACCATCTTTGCCACACCACTTAATGGTTGGTTTCATACACCTTGGTTAGGCTTTATATTCCCATTCCCTTGTGCCGTTCCAAGTGTCAGCATAATGAACACATTACCAGTGCAGGCAGTGACAGGCTGCGTGTAGTAAGTGTGGCCAAGCTGCAGATGAGATAAGAAAGTTCTGTACTGTGCCAAGCAAGTGTGTAAACTTGGGGGTGGTTTAAGGCCCAAGGGATAAAACCTACTGCTTGGGGCACAAGGCTGAGAGGGCTGCAACGACTGTAAGATTTCTATACAAGGCAAAGCACAATTAGTAGCAGCCACTTGGGGCACCAAGCTGAGAAGGGTGCAAGCATCCCAGTGGGAGATTTGTATGTGGAGTGTATCAATATTAGTAGTGAAAACGCATATGAAAGTGTACAAGGAAAAAGGGAGCACCAAATCATAAGCTGCTTGTGGGGAAAAAATGTTAATGATTCGATGCTGGCTTTCATTGAAAGCTGAGAAGGGTGCAAGCATTCCAGTGGGAGATTTGTATGCGGAGTGTATCAATATTAGTAGTGAAAATGCATATGAAAGTGTATAAGGAAGAAGGGAGCACCAAATCATAAGCTGCTTGTGGGGAAAAATTTTAATGGATCAATGCTGGCTTTCATTGAAAGTGAATTTTAGACTGCAAAGCAATTTTAAAAAATGAAAATATTGTTGCTACAAAGGAATTTCGTATTTTGAGCTGAGGAATTTTATAAGGCATGTATATAATACCTTTGTGTGCAGAAAAAAAATTGAAGAGTAAATTCCTTAACACAAGCCCCATCGACAAAAGCTGCTATGAATGCATCTGTATGCAAATTTTCATGCAAAGATGTGCCTCTAATCATCCCAGCACCATCAAAGAACCCAAGGGTAAAGTCTGCTCAAGGGAACCCAAAGTCTGTCTACCATCTTCCTAATCATTACAGTGTACTCAACTTAACAGGAAGATATTAGGGAGATGAATAACAAAAACTGTTGCTGGTAAAATAGGTCTCGCACTGCGGTTAAACTAAGGTATATTCAGGGTATATAGGAAGGAGCAGAAGCAACTAGCACAAAGTAAGCCTTTGTGTTTGATATTAAAAACAGTCATAGGCTACACAATGTTGTTTAATAGCTCAAGAATGACGCATTTCGCCTGAGTAGGACATCATCAGGTTGTCTCCAGATAACCTGAGGTGAGAACCAGAAGTATTTTGTAAATAAAGCTTATAAATACATTCTTTTGAACCAAAATTTATTTTTAGAAGGAAGAGCATTTCTTCAACTATTTTTCTACGTACTTGTCCCATTGTTCAAACAGTTGTCATAGAGGGAAAACAACTTTCTGTACCTTTTTGATAGAAAGTTGTCAGTGAAAACAGCTACTGGTGAACACCGTTTTTTGTGTAATCATCACTGTCGAAGCACCTTCCTCCAAAATCATGCTTCTAGTTCAATAACAAGTGGCAGCCAGAAGATGCAACTTCAAGGATGTACGGTGGGTGATCGAACTACTTCAAACCGAAATGTAGAATAAGGTTTTGCATGACACCAGCAGAATGGGGGTGTGCATTGTCGTATTTTTTTCACTAAACTACATTCCGGAACATTAACTGCCCAAGATCAATGAACATGGCGTCAACTTGAGCACCATTTTTGACAGCGCTATGGTACTGATGGAGGAACTGAGTGAGTTGAGTTTCACAAGATCTCTGTTTGTGGAATTCTTTTTGATTTTTTGTAGAGAAGATTTTTGTTCTCCAAGAATGTTATAACACATGACCATTAGCATGTTCCATAATTCTACAATATATTGACATAATTGGTTATGCCTATAATTATGTGCATTTGTCTGACAGTGATATATGCTTTTTTCACAATTTTAGGTATCGTGTTTGCTCCACCAACATACAATAAACCACTGCTAGAAAGGGTTTAAGTTCTTTCATGTAATCTATTTAGAATCTTATAAGTATCTCATCTGGTCCAGATGCCTTTTTTACTGTTAAGTGACTGCAGATGCTTTCTTCTTTTGTAATCATTTATCTCTATATCTTCTTTTTCTGTGTTTGTGCAATAACAAAGGAGGAACTGTATTAGGATCTTCTGTGGTAGAACAGTTTTGGGCTGAATTCAGTATTTCTGCCCTCCTACTGTCACCTTTTGTTTTGGTACCAGTATAATCACTGAGCAGCTGAATAGATGATTTTGATCTACTTACAGATTTTACACAAGACCGAAACTTGTTATGGGTTATTCAGATAAGTTATCAAAATTTTACTTTCAGATTCATTGAATACTTCTTCATTGTTACCATGTGCTCATTTTCACTTCATTTAGTCCGTGTTTGTCAGTTAGATTTTGACTTCACTAAAATCTGTGATGAAGCTCTATCTGCTTCAATAGCAACTATCTAACATTCCTATTAAACCATTATAGCTCTGTTCCAGACCTTAAAATCCCCTGGAACATCCTTGTCTATGGCATATTGAATTATGCTTTTGAATTTTATGCAACTGTGCTCCACATATTTGTCCTCAGAACTGAATATTGATGTTGACTACTCTGATACTGGAAAGTCTAGGTCAGAATATCAACAATATTATGAAAGAGATACATTGCTACTCACCACAAAGATGACATGTTGAGTTGCATATATGTAAATTAACAAAACTTCGAAATGCATTTGCAAAAAGTGATTAATGGAGTTTTGGATAAGAATGATACTGATCCAGATTATGAGATGGAAAGTGATGATGGCACAAACTTAGAACAGGAAGTGGATGATGATGATCATCATTATCATCATCATGGTGATGATGATGGTGGTGTGGAGGACAGAGAAACAATTGAAGATGATATAAGTACAGAACAATTATATCAGCATATTCCTACTTTTAGGGTAGCAGAAACTGCTTCAAATGGAGAAAAGCACAACCACCAACTACTGTCTGAACAAGACAACATAACATTGTTCCATAAAATTTTGCATTAAGTGCTGGATGTCTGAACTTGTTGCCATGATATTTCAGCACAGAGTATTCTGGCCATCATTGGGTGAATACCTGCACATGGCCAGAAGTCTCTGCACCAAAACATTATGGCAGCAAGTTGCAGACATCCAGCAGTTGGGCCAAAATTTCGTGGAACAATCTTTTTGGCAGTGAAGTTTTAAATTTCACAATGTTACACTGTGTTGCAGATTCCCTGTTTGCATTGCAGGACTAATATCCTGGGTACAGATCCAGAGGTTCAACACATATAGGATCTACCTTTTGCTCAAGATATTTTAGATGAGATTTTACAATACTCTTGAAAGAACCTATCTTTCACACATGATACTGGTGTTCTTGAACTGAAAGCTTTTATAGGCTTACTTATGTTCCCAGTAATCTTCAGATTCCCCCACAAATTGATAGATAATCTTTTCTCAGTGGATGGAACTGGACATGACAGTTTTTGCAGTGCTATGACTAACAAAAAGTTTTTGTTTATATTGGCAGTTCCTCAGTTTGACAGCCAAGATGACACAAAAGAAAGGAAAAGAGAAGAAGCAACTGTCGTAATGTCAAACATGTTTTATCAGCTTTATTGAGAACTGACGCCAGTGTTATTCTTCAGGATGCACTGAGTTTGTTGTTGAAATGCTTATGCCTTTCTGTAGTTGCTGCGGATTTCAGACGTACATGCCAAGAAAATTTGTGAGGTATCAATTAAAGATTACGTACTTGACAGATACTAGAACCCTGCACATTTATATTGCCTATGTTTCTTCAGGGAAAGACAGTGCGAACAAAATCTCTCCCAACAGTAACAGAGATTGAGTATCCCTGTACAATATGTTCTATGTTCTGAAGCTTTCCAGGCCAGTCCACAAGTTATGCCAAAATATCACTGCAGGTAATTGGTTCAGCTCCCTGAACTTGTCAACAAGCTTCAGAGAATAGATCTCACATATGCAGGTATTATTAGGAAAATAAAAGAGAGGTGCTGCCACTGTTTCAACCAAGAAAGATACATGCAGAAAAGTCTTATATTTATGGCTTCACAGGAAACATAACATTACTTTCTTGCATACAAAAGTAGTGATTTTGCATCTTCCATGCACCACTACACGACAGATGGTCCAAATACTTGTGAGTCAGGGATAATTTCTTTTTGTAATTCAACAAATGGTAGTGTTATCAGGTTAGATCTGAAGAGTGCAAGCTACACTTCCAGCAAAACAACTCCTAAATGGCTAAACACCATTTTTTTTTACCATTGTTGATGTCAAACACAATGTAAGCACTTTCATTCTTTGTAAAGCCTACTTTCATGTTCAGAAGATGACAGGGCTCTATTTTATGAGAACGCTTGCAAAGTTGGTGGTGTATGCACAAAGGCATCTACACCTACATCAACAAGCCACTGTACGGTACGTGGTGGAGGGTACCATGTACCACTACTAGTCATTTCCTTTCCTGTTCCACTCGCAAACAGAATGAGGGAAAAACAACTGTGTTGTGACTCGCCAATCTTTCAAAGTGCCACCGCGCAGTTACGCACGTCCTCTACATGCGGTGCTGTCTGCCAGCCATGCAGCAGCAGCGCCACCTAAGTGGCCAGGCAGCCAGCGGCTGCTAGACTTAGACTCAGTTATTATTGGACTGTTAAAGTGTTCACACGTCTTACTCTGTTTACTTGATCTGTGACTCTCATGTATTGCGTCTTCCTTGAAACATATTTGTTCAACTTGAAGTTATTACAATTGGCGACGAAGTAGTGATTTTTCTTTTCCATCGTTGACCCACGTTTCCATGGCTACTTTGGAGCAACTATTGCAAGGTCTCATAGAACAGCAAACACTTCTCACAAATGCGATTCGTGATTTCGTCGCGGCATCAAATGCGGGGCGTCTCTCGTTGTTGTCTCTACCTACTTTTCCTCCTTATGACGAGACGGCGGAAGACTGGTCTGACTACGAAAACGTCTTCAACAGCACTTCTTGGCATTTCATGTCGCGGACGAACAAACATGTAAGTCTCTGTATCGGTTGTTGTCACAATTGGCTCCCTTGAAAGATCCTGCGTCTTTGTCCTTTGCTGAAATGTGCTCACTTCTGTCCGTCTATTTTCAAAAGCAAACGCGTGTGGTAGCCTCTCGTGTTGCCTTTTATCGTTGTCAAAAACAACCGAATCAATCCTATCGCGCTTGGGTTGCTGAACTTCACGGCCTCAGTAGAAAGTGTCAATTTGTTACTGATGTTCAGAAAGAATCCTACGCTGATTCCATGGTACTGGATGCTATTATCCGATCGGCGCCCGACAAAGAAGTTAGGCAACATGCCCTTCAGTCGGCAAATCCGACTCTAGATGAAGTCCTATCCGTCGCTCAGTCTTTTGAAATTTCTCGCGCCGCTGGGGCAACGTCGGGGAAATACAACCTCTGTGCGATGTTGACGAAGCGTGTGGCGGGTCCCCGCTGGCCAACATGGCCGCACTACGCTCCCAAGCGCAGCCTCGGCCTAACCGTAAACAAACCTCTAAGAAACTGCAGCAAAACCCACGGCAACTTCCTTCATGTCCGCGGTGTTTTACGAAACATTCACGAGAAGATTGTCCACAACAATGGGCCGTGTGTCACAAATGCAAAAAAAAAGGGTCATGTGTCATCCATTTGCAAATCCGACCGCATGCATGATGTTCATGAACATGACGCTGATTCTGATTCTGTGTTGTCTGTCAACTGTACTTCTTCCCTTTCAGGGAAGTTATTCCTCACTGTCCAAATACTTGGTCGAGATGTTCGCATGCAGGTGGATACTGGTTCTGCTGCCACTATCATCAATTCTCAGATGTATCTTCAGTTGGTTTCTCCAATCCTGTCACCTGTCACTAGGCAATTACGGACTTACAATAAACAGAAGATTTCTCTCTTGGGACAATTTGATGCTGAGGTATCTTACAAATCTGTTGTTCGCACTGTTCCCATATTTGTGGTCTACCATAGTAATGCGGAGAATCTTTTTGGTTTCGATGCCTTTCGCATTTTTGGTTTCTCCATAGATGACTCTGTCAATATCGTCTCTGATGCTATTCCTTATTCCTTGTCGACGACATTTTCGTCCCTTTTTCTCCTGAGTTATGCCATGCAAACGACTTTGAAGGTCATATCACACTCAAACCCACTGCTGGGCCTAAGTTTTTTCCGGCTTGGCCCATTCCTGTGGCCCTTCGTGATCAGGTCAAACGGGAGCTGGATCATCTCACTGCTTCAGGAGTCTTGCTTCCTGTCACTTCCAGTGAGTGGTCCTCTCCTGTCATTGTCGTTGCTAAGCCAAATGGTGATATTCGTCTCTGTGGCTATTTCAAAGCCACTGTAAATGCTCAATGCCTTATCGACACTTACCCTATGCCTCGACCTGAAGAATTGTTCACTAAATTTGCTGGAGGCCAGTATTTTTGTAAACTTGTCCTGTCAGACGCTTATCATAAACTTCCTCTCGACGCTGCTTCCTGGCAGTTTCTGGTCCTTAACACGCCTTTTGGCCTCTATCAATACCAACGATTGGCATTCGGGATTGCCAGCACCCATGCTCTCTTTCAGCGATTCTTGGAACAATTATTGCTCACTGTCTCTGGGTGTATAAAGTACCAGGATGACATTGTTGTCACTGGCTCCACCACTGACGAACATCTTCAAAATCTCTGCACACTTTTTCATGTCTTACAGACTGCCAGTCTTAAGTGTAATCTTCAGAAATCAAAATTTTTTCAGGCATCTATCACGTACTTGGGGTTTCAACTCTCTTGGGATGGTATTCGTCTGCTTCAGCAAACTGTCGCTGCGATCGATGCCCTTCCTCGCCCTACATCTGTTAAGGAACTGCAGGCTTTCTTGGGGAAAATAGCATACTACCACAAGTTTTTACCGTCTGCTGCATCGCCTGTTGCATAAAAATGTGCCTTTTCACTGGTCCGCGTCATGCGATGCGGCTTTCCAGAAATTGAAGACTATGCTCAAACAGGCCCCGTGCCTGGTTACTTATCGACCTGGCCAACATCTTGTTCTTGCCACGAACGCTTCTCAATATGGGGTCAGTGCAGTCCTTGCGCACCGTTTTTCTGACGGTTCTGAACAACCCATTGCTTATGCCTCCAAAACGCTCACGGATGCCCAACAAATGTATTCTCAAATGGAAAAAGCTTTGGCCATTATTTATGCTCTTCATAAGTTTGCTGTTTTTCTCTATGGATCCAAATTTCATCTTGTTACGGATCACAAACCACTTGTTTCCTTGTTTCATCCATCAATGTCACTTCCTGACAAGGCTGCACACTGCCTCCAGCGTTGGGCTCTTTACTTGTCTCGTTTCAATTATGAGATTCATTTCCGGCCAACTGCTCAACATGCGAATGCTGATGCACTGTCTTGCCTTCCCATGGGTCCTGATCTGGCATTTGATAGGAACGAACTTTAGTGTTTCCACCTGGATGTTGCCGAGCAGCGGGTTGTGGGCGGGTTCCCCATCACCGGGGAACGGCTGGCGGCTGCTACGGGTTCTGACCCTACCCTCTCCCAGGTTTTACGCTGTATTCAGAAGGGTTGGCCAGATTGTCCGTCCGCTAAGACTTCTGATCCGTTGCGGAACTACTACACTTTGCATTACCGCCTCACGGCTAGGGATGGTGTTATCCTCCTTTCCACCGTGGCCAATGCCTGTATGAAATCCAGACTGACATGGGTGTTGCAGTGCATCATTCGGACCAGCTTTGGCCTCATGTGCCATCAACGCAATGCCGCTACACCACCTTCGGCTCTACCTGACGCTCGCGATACTGGAATCTCTCATTACTCAGAGTGCAGTCTTCTCACCATCATATCGGTGCCAGCACAAGAACTGACACCACCAGGAGACATGCCCATGCAGGAACCAGACGACCATCATCTGTCGGAGCAACTCTACTTGCCTCCTTCTCCTACGGACGCGGCCACGTCATGCATGTCTCCTGTTATAACAACCGGATTTGCCGCAACGGGCAGTTTGGTGCACGGGGCCCCAGCAGATTCGACCCCCACGTCTCCTGTCATCTCAACCCATTATCATCGGGGACACTTCCGTCCGTACGGGAAGCCTCCTCCTCGAGACTTTACGGCCAGTCAAACAATACCTATGGACATTAGCAATCTACAGGCCACCTCCATCAAGACCTGTGCAAAAGATTCAAAGGGGGGAAAAATGTTGTGACTCCCTTATCTTTCAAAGTGCCGCCGCGCAGTTACGTGCGTCCTCTACATGCGGCACTGCCTGCCAGCCATGCAGCAGCAGCGCTACGTAAGCGGCCAGCCAGCCAGCGGCTGCTAGACTTGGACTCAGTTATGATTTGACTGTTAAAGTGTACACACATCTTACTCTGTTTACTTGATCTGTGACTTTCATGTATTGTGTCTTCCTTGAAATATATTTGTTCAACTTGAAGTTATGATAAACTGTTTATGTGTCTCCATATGAGCTCTAATTTCTTGTATCTTATCTTCTTGGCCCTTGTGTGCAGTGTGTGTTGGAGGCAATATAATTGTTTTGCAGTCAGCTTCAAATGCCAGTTCTCTAAATTTTCTCTATAATGTTCCTCAAAAAGAATGTTGCCTTTTCTCCAGGGATTCTGATTTGTTTTCCCGAAGGTTCTCCGTAACGCTTGCATATTGTTTGAACCTACCAGTAATAGATCTAGCAGCTCTCCTCTGAATTGCTTCGATGTCTTCCTTTAATCCGACCTGGTACAGATCCTGAACACTCGAGCAGTACTAAGAATAGGTCGCACTAGTGTTCTATACGCAGTATCCTTTACAGATGAACTACACTTCCCTAGAATTCTCCCAAGAAACTGAAGTTGACAATTGGCCTGTCCTACCACAATCCTCACATGCTCATTCCATTCTCTATCACTTTGAAACGTTATGCCCAGGTATTTAAATGATATGACTGTGTTGAGCAGGACACTACTAATGCTGTATCCAAAAATCCTTATTAACTTACATTTTTCTACATTTAAAGCTATTTTGTGTAAGTCATCTTGTATCATCCTATAGTCACTCACCTTTGACACCTTACCATAGACCACAGCTTCATCAGCAAACAACCACAGACTGCTGCCCACACTGTCTACCAAATCATTTATGTATATAGAGAATAACAGCAGCCCTATCACATTTCCCTGGGGCACTCCTGAAAACACCCTTGTCTCTGACAAACATTCACCATTGAGGACAATATACTGGGTTCTATAACTTAAGAAGTCTCCAAACCATTCACATATCTGTGAACATATTCCATATGATCACACCTTTAACAGTTGTGTCAAATTCTTTCCAGACATCTAGATATATGGAATCTGCCTGTTGCCCTTCATCCATAGTTTGCAGTATACCACATGAGAAAAGGGCAAGCTGCATCTCGCACAAGTGATGCTTTCTAATAACATGCTGATATGTGGACATAAGCATATCAGTCTCAAGAAAATTTGTTATATTCACGTTAGAGACCTGAACATCCTGTGTTTTTTGAGAGTAGTAAAATGTGGTACTTTTGTGACCATTAACCAAAGAAAAGAACAAAGTACCCATGCCAAAACCAATCTGCTTAGAGTGCACAAAACAAATTTATGGAATGTGTTTTGCTAATAAATGACAAACATAATACATGTGTATTTCATAAATTTGTAATATGCATCACACATTATTGTATTTTGGAATCGTTGTTCCATTCAGCATTCAAGTACTTAAGGAAGAAACAATGGTATATTATGTAACAAGGAAAATTGCTGCCTCTAATGAACTTTTGAAAATTAACATCAATATGTGAATTTACCCTTGAATTTTTTCAACAATCTGGTTTCTATTTCTCATTCTTGGTTGTTTATGAATGAATTGCAAAGCATATGATAAGTAATTAAAAGTCTTATTTCTAGATTTTTCAGAAATGCAGTCAAGTCAAATTCTGCTGAACTTATGTATTCTCTGTATTTTTTCTTAGTTATTAACATTTTACTCTGTGTGTATTCTTTTGGTATCATATGTTTGAAAATATAAGATGTAAATATCGAGTTCAGTAAACAACATAAAAGGTAAGACAATATTGTATAATTCAACAGTAAACTTATAGAGTCTGACAGATACCATGATACCGATTAAAGATTAAGAATCACTCTCCAGCCCAAATTCTGTCTCACCTTTGCTCATTATTTATACAGGGGTTAAAACCGATCAACACACCTTTTCCCCCATGTTAAATATGTTTTTAAAGTAATCTTTCTCAATGGGGTATAACAACATTTGTTGACAGATTTTATTTTCTCTCTCTGTACTTCTCCATTTATGGGAATGTTGCTGTTATGGCTAGGTGAGATCTACCTCTTCATCTACATTTACATCTATACTGTGCAAACCATCATGAGGTTCATGGCAGAGGGTACGTCCCATTGTATCCTGTTACATTCATGTATGAAGTGTGGAAAGAGTGATTGTTTGAATGCCTCTGTGTGTGCAGTAATTATCCTAATCTTATCCTCACAATCCCTATGTGACCTATACATAGGGGGTTGTAGTATATTCCTAGAGTAATCATTTAGAGCCGGTTCTTGAAACTTCGTTAACAGACTTCGTTGGGATAGTTTATGCCTACCTTCAAGAGTCTTCCAGTTCAGTTCCTTCAGTGTCACTGTGACATTCTCCCATGGGTTAAACAAACCTGTGACCACTCATGCTGCCCTTCTCTGTATACATTCAATATTCCCTGCTAGTCCTTTGTGGTACGGATCCCACATACTTGAGCGATATTCTAGAACTGGTCACACGAGCGATTTGTTAGCAATCTCCTTTGCAGATTGATTGCACTTCCCCAGTATTTCATCAATAAACCAAAGTCTGCCAGCCACTTTACCCATGACTGAACCTATGTGATTATTCCATTTCATATCCAAACAAAATGTTACACCCAGGTATTTGTATGAGTTGGTCAATTCCAACAGTGACTCACTGATGTTGTAGTCACAGGATAGTATGGTTTTTTTTTTTTTTTTTTTTTTTTTTTTTTTTTTTTTTTTTTTTTTTTTTTTTTTTTTTTGGGAAGTTCAAAGTTTTCCATTTTTGGACATTTAGTTCAAGTTGCCAATCTCTCAATCTCTGCACCACGTTGAAATCTTATCAAGATATGACTGAATATTTATGCAGCTTCTTTCAGATAGTACTTCATTATAGATAACTGAATCATCTGGAAAAAGCCTGATTTTACTATCAATATTGTATAGTTATGTCTACATCTGACGAGGACTCTCCATCCAAGATAACATGCTGTGTCCTCCCTGCCAAAAAGTCCTCAATCCAGTCACAAATTTCACTTGATACCCCATATGGTCATACAAGTGACAATAATCACAGGTTTGGTACTGAGTCAAATGCTTTTCTGAAATCAAGAAATCCTGCATCCAGTCACAAATTTCACTTGATACCCCATATGGTCATACAAGTGACAATAATCACAGGTTTGGTACTGAGTCAAATGCTTTTCTGAAATCAAGAAATCCTGCATCTAGACAGTTGCCTTCATCCAAAGCTTTCAGTATGTCGTGTGAGAAAAGTGCGAGTTGGGTTTCACTTGATCAACGTTATTGAAATCCATGCTGGTTGGCACTGAGAAGGTCATTCTGTTCAAGACATCTCATTATGTTTGAGCTCAGAATATGTTCTAAGATTCGACAACAAATTGATGTCAAGGATATTGGATGCTAGTTTTGTAGGTCACTTCTACTGCCCTTCCTATAGACAGATGTGACCTCTGTCTTTTTCCAGGAACTGGGCACAGTCTTTTGTTTGAGGGATCTACGACAGATTATAGTTAGAAGAGGGACTAACTCAATCACAAATTCAGTATAGGATCTGACAGGGATTCCATCGGGGCTTGGAGCTCTGTTCAATTTTAATAATTTCAAGTTTCCTCACCATCACTGACACTAATTCTTATTTCATTCATTTTTCAGTGGTACTAGGATTAAATGGGGCATTTCTCCTGGGTTTTCCTTTGTAAATGAACATTTGAAAACAGTTAAGCATTTCATCTTTTGCTTTGCTACCCTCAATTTCAGTTCCTGTCTCATTCGCTAGGAACTGGACACTTACTTTGGTGCCACTAACAGCCTCTACATATAACCAGAATTTCTTTGGGTTCTACAAAAGTGCTACTACAGTAATCACTGACAACAGCATGCATCACTCTCTTGCATCTCTCTATCTATAGCCCTATGCTTTGTTTTATACCTATTATACAGTAATCTCTGCTTCCTTAAGGTTTCTTTACAGTGACTGTATACCATGGAAGGCCCCTCCCATTGTGAACTGTTCTACTATGTGCATATCTGTCCAGTGTATGGTGAGCTATTCTTTTAAACCTGAGCCAGAGTTCCTCTACATACTCCTGCCCTTTGCTGAAAATTTCAAGTTCCTCATTGAGAAATGACACTACTGATTTATTATCTAGTTTACCGAACATGTATATCTTTCTGCTCGTTTTACTTGTTCCTTGTACAGTCACATTCATTTCAGTTTTGGAGGAGAGTTTAATGAAAGCTGCATCTTCACACAGCAACTGAAAGCACGTCATTGGTTGGAGTTACATCTGGTGGCTCTTGTATTTCATGCAGCAATTAGTAAGGTAATGATGCGTGTAGGTAACTTAAAACACCTTTCTAGGATTTTTGTTTAGTTTTCTTTGATATTTACAGTTCTTCAAGATACTCTCTGCTCCAAACAGAGTACTTCCCTGTGAATTTCACTGAAACCTAAGATTAACAATTTTGTAACAGGCTAGCTGCATTGTCCACAAACACCAAGATTATTAAGAGCTTGTTCAGCTTGTTGTATAAAGTACACCTTGAGGAAATGAATCTTGATTTGAGATTGTCTGTTAACAATGATAAAAATAAATGTCTTTCTTATGGGAGATAGTTCTTGTTTGTGTTGTTGTTGTTGTTATTGTCATCATCAGTCTGACATCTGATTTGCTGCAGCTCTCCACTCTATTTTGTGTAACTTTTCTAGTCTGCGCAGCTACTGCACCCTACCTCCATTTCAACTTGCTTCCTATTTTCAAGTTTCAGTCTCCCTCTACAATTTTTATCTCCCTCCTCCTTCCACACTACCTTCAGCAACTAACAAACTATTCCTTGGTACCTCAGGATGTGTCCTATCAACTTACTTTTAGTTAAGTTGTGCCATAAAGCACTTTTCAGTTCAGTCCCTCTTCATTAGTCATTAGATTTACTCATAATATCTTCAACACTCTTCTGTAACAAAACATCTCAAAAGATCGTAAAAGTTTGTTGTCTATCCTGTTTGTCGCCCAAATTCACTTCAATATAAGCCACACTCATAACAAGTCCAATCCATATTGACCCACTATGTTTCCTTCTCTCCCTTTTCCTACTCTCAAATTCCAGTCACCCATGACTATTAAATTTTCGTCTCCCTTCACTACCTGAATAATTTCTTTTATCTCATCATACATTTCATCAATTTCTTCATCATCTGCAGAGCTATTTGGCATATAAACTTTTACTATTGTAGTAGGCAGAAGTCAGCATTTTAATAAATTACTGGGTACAGACAAACTGCTATGTACACAGTGTCTTTCTATTACAAATTGGTAAAAATATAGGATGATCACATTTTAATAATTAACATAAAAGACAAAAACAATAAAAAATACAATAGGCAGTGAAGCAAGTTCATTTAATTAAAAGCTGCGTAACTACAAACTGACAAAATAGAGAGTGAAGTTTTAATGAGGACAGGGATTCCTTAATGTCACTAGGAGTTTTCAAGAACTGGATGTCTTCCCATTGAATATTTAACAAACTAACAGGTTATTTAAACAGAAGTAAAAATTGTTTAAAACAGAAAAATCAGGGCTACAAAACTCACTTTAAAACTGGAATATTATGGAACACAAAAATGTTAAAAACAAATAACGTTTGAAATATTAAGGTTTCAACAAAAGTAATACATTTGCTTGAAGTAGCTGAATGAGAGTTTTCAAATAAGCTACTTCAATCTAGGAACAAAAAGTTTTCTGTGTTATTGAATCTTGACATTCACGCAGTTTGCATATATAATTAACCATGAATATTTCTTTAAATAACATGCTTCTGTAATAACTAAATATACTATTGTCACCAGCAACTGAAAAATTATATTCTGAATCATAAAATTTCGTGAAATAGTGATTGAGTAAGAAATTAGTTATTTCACATAACTATCATATTAATGATATAATATTATATATACGTAATGATACAATGTCTGCTTGTGTCTGTGTATGTGCGGATGGATATTTGTGTGTGTGCGAGTCCCTTTTTCCCCCTAAGGTAAGTCTTTCCGCTCCCGGGATTGGAATGACTCCTTACCCTCTCCCTTAAAACCCACATCCTTTCATCTTTTCCTCTCCTTCCCTCTTTCCTCATGAAGCAACCGTTGGTTGCAAAAGCTTGAATTTTGTGTGTATGTTTGTGTTTGTTTGTGTGTCTATCGACCTGCCAGCACTTTTGTTTGGTAAGTCACATCATCTTTTTAGATATAATGATATAATATTATATATGATATAACAATTAAATATACTATTATTGAAACCAGAAAAGAAAAAAGAAATATTGATATCAGGAGTAGAATAATTCCACCTTGCTCTATTACAAGCCATCTTATCTTCAGCAGTCTTCTGTAGCACCACATTTAAGGAGGTTCTGTTCTCATCTGTACTGTGTATCATCCATGTTTCACTGTCATAAGAGGTTATACTTTTAACAATAACTTCAGAAAAGACTTTGAGGGTGAAGTTCGGGTTGGTTACACCAAACAACACCCATTTAGCAGTAGTTCTTTTATTCACCTAAACATATGCAAGGCTCACAAAGAACTGAACATGGCGGAACAGCCCAAAGACAATGCTCAGAGTCCAAAGACGAACACATATCGATGCTGGTGTTGACCTCATCGGCACCACATAGAACCCCCCCCCCCCCACAGTACGGAGTACTCTAGAGAGCCCGGGAGGGGGGGGGGGGGGAGGGACTGAGGCGTCAGCAGGGGTGGTCGGCGGGGAGTCGGACCACGGTCAGCTCGACAGCGTCATTGGGGAGCTGTGTGGGTAGATGTCATGAAGGAAGGTTCAGCCACCGAACCTGGAAGTCGTTGAAGCGAGTTGGGCATCATACTGGGCATGCTGGTCGTTTGGCGACAGGTAGGCCGGCGGTTTGCAGGTGGAATGGAGCAACGACGACGACAATGTTTCTGGTGGGCGTAGCAAACACACGAAGCATGTCCAGGTCGACTTCAGGTGGGAGGGGAACGCATTTCACCACGTGGCAGAGAATGATGGAGCTTGTGTCATGAGCACTGGATGAAGAGAAACACACTACGAACAGTGTATAATCGCACAGTATTATTGAGATGTCATGGATTATGTCCAGGGGGACAGGCACAAACACCTCGAGCGAGGGCATGTTCAAGATAGGGGGGCCGTGAGAAATCTCGACAGTGCGAGGCAGGAGACGGTGGAGAGGTTGAAGGGCCCACCGGTGAGGGCGTGATCGTAGGTAAGCTCGATGTGGGGAGCATGTGGCCACTCGACATAGTGCATGAGACTGGAGTAGAGGGCGATGTCAGAGGAGAGCTCGACAATTGGAAGTGGAAGTCACTCGATGGAGTGTGTGAGACCAACGTAGAGGGTGAGGTCAGAGGAGAGCTCAACGACTGGAGCTGGAAGTCACTCAGTCGAGTTCATAAGTCCGATGTGGAGGGAGTGGTCGGAGCGTCGTGAGCCATGACAGTGAGTGGCGTGGTCATGGCCTGAAGGGAGGTAGAAGAAGGCTCAACATGAGCGGGCTTAAGTCTATTGAGAGAGACTGTAACAGCTGAATCTTCCATCTGGATGTCATAGGTATTGGCTGAGCGCCGGAGAACTCGGTATGGGCCGGTATATGGGGGTTGGAGGGGAGCACGGACAGTGTCGTCTCGGAGCATGACGTACTCGCAACTGTCCAGAGATTTCGGGACGTGGACCTTAGGGAGGGAATGGCTGGCGGGTGGAGGGATATGGAGGTTGATGAAGTGGTGTCTAACGCGGTCAACGAAGGAAGGTAAGTCAGATTGAGGGAGAGAAGCGGAAGGGCTCACAAGTTCACCAGGGAGAACAATGTTCTGGCCGTATACGAACTCGGCTATTGTGCCTTTGAGGTCTTCCTTATGGATCGTATGAATGCTGAGTAGCACAAATGGAATGGCCTCCGTCCATAGAGAGTCATGGCATTGAAGAGACACCTTGAGAGTGTGGTGCCAGCGCTCAACTAGCCCTTTACTTTGCGGATGATATGCTGTGGTATGGATGAACTGGATGCCGCAAATGTTACAAATCCCTTTGAACAGGGCTGACTCAAATTGTCTGCCCTGGTCAGTCGTGATATAGCTGGACATCCAAAACGTGATACCCATGACTCGACGAAAGCTCGAGCAACAATTTCTGCCTTAATATTGGGGAGGGGGACAGTCTCGATCCAGCAAGTTGTTTGGTCCATAGACGAGAGAACATAATGAAAGCCCTTAGAGGGGGAGAGAGGGCCGACAATGTCAATATGAATATGCTGGAAACGCCCAGGAGGGATCGAAAAGGAGCCGAGGAGGGGTGAAGTGTGCTTGTTTGTGTACTTTGCAGCGTTGGCACGTGAAGCAGGAACGTGCCCATTGCTGGCAGTCCTAGTTGACATTTCTCCACACAAAGTGCTGTGCTACAAGGTGGACGGACGCACGAACACCGGGGTTGGCTAAAATATGTAATGCGTTGAAGACAGCTTGACAGAGCATGGTTGGGATGAGGGGGCATAACGTGCCCATACTGTCATCACACTAGATCTCACCAGAAATGCCAGGGAAGGTGGTGTGGATGAAGTGTAGTGAAGAAGTAGAGTCTGATATCAGGTTTTGTATTTCCTCATCGGCGGGTTGGAGGTTAGGCAGTTCAGAGAAGTCTAACAGCGAATGGACGGCATCGACTCATGAAAGGAAATCAGCAACTATATTGTCAGCACCCTTTATGTGTCTGACATCAGTGGTGAACTGAGATATGAAGTCCATGTATCTGAAGCGGCAAGGAGGCGGGTCAACTGGCGGGTTTGTAATGGCCCCAGCCAGGGGTTTGTGGTCCGTTAAAACATAGAAAGGATGTTCCTCAACGTCAGTCTTAAAATGCTTGATTGCTTTGTAGACCCCGAGCAACTCCCTATCAAATGTGGAATATTTCCGTTGTGCACTGGTGAGCATGCGTGAAAAGAACTACAGAGGCGAAGTTTGGCCGTCGATTGTCTGGCTGAGGACAGCTCCAATGGCAGTATCGCTCGCATCTGTGGTGATGAAAAGCTGCACATTGGGATGAGGATGCACGATGGTGCAGGCCTCGGCAAGAAGATTTTTGAGGGCACTGAAAGAGTCAGTCATAACAGGGGCCCGTGGAACGGGCCAAGATGCAGAAATGTTGGAGCCTGAATCTCTGCAGCCTGAGGTAGATGTCAGCGATAATAATTAACTGTCCCCAGAAAGCGCCAGATCTCTTTGAATGATGAAGGTCTGGGTAGGTTTAGTATTGTTTGTACTTTCTCAGGGGGCAGTGAAATGCCGTCGGCAGAGACCCGAAAACCAAGAAAAGTGACAGCGGGTTGATGTAGCTGCAATTTGTCCTGGTTGGTCTCGATGCCTGCTGCCACAAGAGTGTTCATAACAGTTGGCACATGTCGAATGTTGTCCTCAACGGAGGAGCTGAACACAAGAATGTCATCAAGATATGCAAAGCAGAATTTTAGTTCGAATAGCACTTCGTTGATGAAGTGTTGCCAGGTCTGGGTTGCGTTTTTCAGACCGAAGGGCATGAATCGAAACTGAAATAACCCAATCGGGGTGGTGATTGCTGTCTTCTCAATGTCTTCACGTGCCATGGGGATCTGGTGGTAGGCCCATTTGCAATCAATGACAGAGAACGTGATCGCACCTGTGAGGGAACTGGTAAAGTCGGCAATGTTGGATATGGGGTACGTGTCCATAATTGTTCATGCGTTTAGTCGATGGCAGTTTCCGCACATGCGCCAGGACCCATCTTTCGTGGGTGTCATATGTATGGGTGTAGACCAGCTACTGGCAGAGGGTTCAATGACGCCGGAGCTTAGTAGTTTAGAAATCTGATTTTTAATGTCGGAGAGGCACTCGGGACAAAGTTGACATGATTTACAGGAGATTTGGGGGGGCCTGGCATGAGGCAAAGCTTGTGAACCGTGCCACTGGTGTCAACGGAAATGTTGCCGGCGGCACGGGAGGCGGTTTGTTTACAATGTGTGGCGTGTGGGGCAGGTGAGGTGTGGTCGTGGTGTTCGGAGCCACTCGGTGGATCCGACGGGAGCCGAGGCGGCGAAGTGCCCCAGGAGTCAGCGTGACAAGATGGCTGCCAGCCCAAAGCAGTGGCACTGTGGTCGGGTGAGCTCGGTAGAGCTCGTGAGCCGTTAGTGAGTCCATTGTATGAGGGCGCGGCCTGTGGCAGCACGGTTGCAGGCGAAAAGCTTGGCGCGAGTGCACTGTTTATGTTGTCAGTGGCAGTCACACGGCGGCGGGCAGGAGCCGAAGTTGCATAGTTTGAGGTGCTGTCCATCAGGAGCGGGGTAGGAGCCGTAAGTTCGGGAACACGTGATGCTCGTCACGCATGCGTACTTGTGTCCGGCCGAGTGTCAAACACTGCCATGTTATGTGGCCCTGCGGAACTGTCAGTACACGTTATGGCAGTCTTGATAGCACAGTTGCGAGGGGTAGTGGGAGGTAAACACATGGACACTCGATTGCTGGGATTGCAAGCAGATTTGACGCACTTACTGATCTTGCTTTGTCCTTGTTGTAGTGTCTGTAATTCCTTTGCTGCATCGGAGAGCTGGAGCTGTGTTTCGTGGAGCAGGAGGGAAAGCTCGAAGTTTTCCTTGAGTAGGCGAGTGACGTGTTCAAGCTCGCCAAGGCACTTGTGCATGGTTTCTTGTAACGTTGTCGACAGAGACGAGCGTGTACCGATGAGATGAGCTTGGACCGATGTGTCACGGGGGGGGGGGGGGGGGCATTGCTCGATGGAGCACAGAGGAAGTGAGTCTTGGATGGATGATGAAACACAGTGTTTGGCACTAGGTCCGGTGATAGTTCGTGGTCTCGCAAGAAGTCAATGCCTAGTATAGGTTTGTCAATTTCGCACACTAAAAAAGTCCACTCAAGAATGAAATTTTCACTCTGCAGCGGAAGCGGAGTGTGCGCTGATATGAAACTTCCTGGCAGATTAAAACTGTGTGCCCGACCGAGACTCAAACTCGGGACCTTTGCCTTTTGCTGTAAAGCTGTGAGGACCGGGCGTGAGTCGTGCTTCAGTAGCTCAGATGGTAGAGCACTTGCCTGCGAAAGGCAAAGGTCCCGAGTTCGAGTCTCGGTCGGGCACACAGTTTTAATCTGCCAGGAAGTTTCAAGTCCACTCAAGTTTGCAATTTGCGGAGAGTGAGACGACGTGGTATGTTGAGCCCAAGCATTGTAGTTTAGTTAAATTCACTGCTTGCAGTGAAGTATGATGAGGGCGGATGTTTTTTTTTGGTCATCAGTCTACTGACTGGTTTGATGCGGCCCACCACAAATTCCTTTCCTGTGCTAACCTCTTCATCTCGGAGTAGCACTTGCAACCTACGTCCTCAATTATTTGCTAGACGTACTCCAATCTCTGTCTGCCTCTACAGTTTTTGCCCTCTACAGCTCCCTCTAGTACCATGGAAGTCATTCCCTCATGTCTTAGCAGATGCCCTATCATCCTGTCCCTTCTCCTTATCAGTGTTTTCCACATATTCCATTCCTCTCTGATTCTGCGTAGAACCTCCTCTTCCTTACCTTATCAGTCCACCTAATTTTCAACATTCGTCTATAGCACCACGTCTCAAATGCTTCGATTCTCTTCTGTTCCGGTTTTCCCACAGTCCATGTTTCACTACCATACAATGCTGTACTCCAGACATACATCCTCAGAAATTTCTTCCTCAAATTAAGGCCGGTATTTGATATTAGTAGACTTCTCTTGGCCAGAAATGCCTTTTTTGCCATAGCGAGTCTGCTTTTGATGTCCTCCTTCCTCCGTCCGTCATTGGTTATTTTACTGGCTAGGTAGCAGAATTCCTTAACTCCATTGACTTCGTGACCATCAATCCTGATGTTAAGTTTCTCGCTGTGCTCATTTCTACTACTTCTCATTACCTTCGTCTTTCTCCAATTTACTCTCAAACCATACTGTGTGCTCATTAGACTCTTCATTCCGTTCAGCAGATCATTTAATTCTTCTTCACTTTCACTCAGGATAGCAATGTCATCAGCGAATCGTATCATTGATATCCTTTCACCTTGTATTTTAATTCCATGCCTGAACCTTTCTTTTATTTCCATCATTGCTTCCTCGATGTACAGATTGAAGAGTAGGGGCGAAAGGCTACAGCCTTGTCTTACACCCTTCTTAATATGAGCACTTCGTTCTTGATCATCCACTCTTATTATTCCCTCTTGGTTATTGTACATATTGTATATGACCCGTCTCTCCCTATAGCTTACCCCTACTTTTTTCAGAATCTCGAACAGCTTGCACCTTTTTATATTGGCGAACGCTTTTTCAAGGTTGACAAATCTATGAAAGTGTCTTGATTTTTCTTTAGCCTTGCTTCCATTATTAGCCGTAACGTCAGAATTGCCTCTCTCGTCCCTTTACTTTTCCTAAAGCCAAACTGATCGTCACCTAGCGCATTCTCAATTTTCTTTTCCATTCTTCTGTATATTATTCTTGTAAGCAGCTACGATGCATGAGCTGTTAAGCTGATTGTGCGATAATTCTCGCACTTGTCAGCTCTTGCCGTCTTCGGAATTGTGTGGATGATGCTTTTCCAAAAGTCAGATGGTATGTCACCAGACTCATATATTCTGCACACCAACGTAAATAGTCATTTTGTTGCCACTTCCCCCAATGATTTTAGAAATTCTGATGGAATGTTATCTATCCCTTCTGCCTTATTTGACTGTAAGTCCTCCAAAGCTCTTTCAAATTCCAATTCTAATACTGGATCCCCCATCTCTTCTAAATCGACTCCTGTTTCTTCTTCTATCACATCAGACAAATCTTCACCCTCATAGAGGCTTTCAATGTATTCACCGAGCGAGGTGGCGCAGTGGTTAGCACATTGGACTCGCATTCGGGAGGACGACGGTTCAATCCCGTCTCCGGCCATCCTGATTTAGGTTTTCCGTGATTTCCCTAAATCGCTTCAGGCAAATGCCGGGATGGTTCCTTTGAAAGGGCACGGCTGATTTCCTTCCCCATCCTTCCCTCACCCGAGCTTACGCTCCGTCTCTAATGACCTCGTTGTCGACGGGACGTTAAACACTAATCTCCTCCTCCTCCTCCTCAATGTATTCTTTCCACCTATCTGCTCTCTCCTCTGCGTTTAACAGTGGAATTCCCGTTGCACTCTTAATGTTACCACCGTTGCTTTTAATGTCACCAAAGGTTGTTTTGACTTTCCTGTATGCTGAGTCTGTCCTTCCGACAATCATATCTTTTTCGATGTCTTCACATTTTTCCTACAGCCATTTCGTCTTAGCTTCCCTGCACTTCCTATTTATTTCATTCCTCAGCGACTTGTATTTCTGTATTCCTGATTTTCCCAGAACATGTTTGTACTTCCTCCTTTCATCAATCAACTGAAGTATTTCTTCTGTTACCCATGGTTTCTTCGCAGCTACCTTCTTTGTACCTATGTTTTCCTTCCATGGGTCTTACAAGGGCGGATGTACAACGATGCTAAGGATGTTGGCAGCAGCGAAACATCGGCGCCTGTGTCCACTAGGAAAAGGTATACCGACGAAATGTCTTTAATGTAGAGTCATCCACAATTATCTGGCCGTTCCTGGACAGAATGGAGCACTGGGGGGTGCCTGTGATGTTGTGCGCAGGAGGCAGCACCCAGACCTACCTGCGATTGGCGTTTTGGAAGTAGCAGGGTGGTCTGCAGTTCCGTGCCGCCTCACCAAACCATGTGTGGAGGTAACAGTATGGGTAGTGCGGTTGTATTTCCTGCGGAAAGTTCATTGCCAGTGGTAGTGGCCAAGGTTCGGTGGCTGCAGCAGGCTTGGCTGCAGGAGGGGGCGTGACTGTGGGCAGAGCCGGTGACGTCCCAGTTGCTTGTTTACTGCTTCCCAGAGTGAGTGGAACGGTTGGCACAGTGCTGCCCCAGCTGCGTCCGGCCACAGGGCGATGAGCCTGAACCTGAGACTTGTCAGGTAGGCAGTGGCTGGTGAAAAAGAGCAGTGATGCATCGTGTAGCTTATCAGCAATTGTCATTCTTTGCTCAACAGGTTCAGGAGACCTTTGAGCCAGAGCAAAGCGGATGTGGGGAGACAGTTTATCTGACCACATGGTGAGGAGAGCTGTGTCAGAGAATAGATCGGCACTGACCAGGGCATGTAGCCATCTCCAGAGCTGGGAAGGTTTGTTGTTGCCTAGTTGCTCAACGTGGAGCGCTTGCTGTATTGCTGCCTCAGTTGAGCGTGCAAGCTGACATAGAACTGTCTTTTTGGCTAGAGTGTACTAGGTAGATCAGTCCGGGGTGTCGATCAGGTTAGCAATCAAGTCCTCCTGGTCGTGCAGGTGAGTGATGAGGCTCAGAAACCTGGTTGACTCATCGAGTTTGTAATGGTCGAACACTTTGTCCACAATTTTGAACCAGGTTGTTGCTCTGTCGGGATTAAATGGTGACAGTGTCAGTAAGCATTGTAGAATGTTCAGGAGAACAGGTTGAGTTGAGTTCGTTGGGGCACTGCCTGAATTGAGCTGTTCTTGCTGTAGTGCCTCGAGGGGATGTGACAATGACAGCTGTTTGGGTGGCAGCGTGTAGGTGACACAATGTGGTTGAGCACGATCCTTCATGACGCGGAAGGCCGACGCGGGTGAGACATGTAATGTGTCGATTGCGGTTGAGGAAGCTCAACACATTGTGGGTGTGTTCGGATTGACACGTCGCAGAAGACCAAAGCGGATGAGGCACTGAGATATGCTGAGAACGGTAGCGGAAGCTCGGCTGGAGCCGGCACGGGGGCAACAGGTGAGAAAAAGTTCCAAGTTTGAGAACGCATGTTAGTCCGCGGAAAGCTCGACATATGATCAGAGCCAGGGCCACCTGTGTTGCAGGGAGGCTGCGGAGGTGCGGGCTGTCCAGAAGCACATTGTGGGAAATGATGTCGAATGTGGGACGGAATGTGTGAATGTTCACTGTTCGTAGTCACCCCACTCAAAACGGTGTGCAGATAAGGTGAATGTCGTGGCACAAAACACTGAGGCGTAGGAGTGGGACGGAGGTGGAGGTCAGGAACAGATAACAAGTTATTGTTCCTGTTGCAGGCCGAGGTATCAAAGTAGGAAGGCATGTGCTGATGCTGAACCGAGGCAGGCGCGGGCATGGTTGGACGAGGTAGACCTGTGAAAGAAGCAGTTCCGGCCACATGGCAGGTATCCGCGTGCTACTGCAGGGATTGCGGTGTGGCAAATCTTTGTCCTGGTGGTAGCAGGTTGTCCAACGAAGCATTTTCAGAAATCGGCATTGGTCCCACACTGCACAGCGTTTGATAGCCGGAGTCGTGCGCACTCCTAACCTCACTTATTGTTGCAAGCTCGAAATCAGCGGAATCATCGAGTGAGAGGCATTGTATTGCAGTCCTCGCGGGTGTACATCGCTCACAACGTGATGCATGTCGATCACAAAATCAGGTGCTGGGCCGAAGTCATTGTTCGAATGCTGTGTCGATGTAATACACGCGAAAATAACCGATGCGGAGGTCGCGGACACAGTTAAATGGTGAAAACGGAAGACGTTACAACTCGGGGTCACCAGTGAGGGAGAAGTTCGGGTTAGTTACACCAAACAACACCCATTTAGCAGTAGTTCATTTATTCACCCAAACACATGCAAGGCTCACAAAGAACAGCCCAAAGACAATGCTCAGAGTCCAAAGACGATGCTCAGAGCCCAAAGACGAATGCATATCGATGCTGGTGTCGACCTCATCGGCGCCACAACTTCATATCAAATTTATGTTTGATGTTTACAAATTTCTCTTCTTCAGAAACACTTTTCTTGCTGTTGCCGGTCTGAATTTTATATTGTCTCTACTTTGTCCAGTGTCATTTATGTTCCTGATCAAAAAGCTCATCTACTACTTTCTGTGCCTCATTTCCTAATCCAATAATCTTAGCATCTCTTAAACTAATTTGACTACATTCCGTTACCCTCATTTTGCCTTTGTTGATGTTCATCTTAGATCCTTCTTTCAAGAAACTGTTCAAGATGTTCAACTGCTCTTCTAAGTCCTTTCCTGTCTCTGACTGAATAACACTGTCGTCAGCAAACTTCATAGATTTATTTGTTCTTTCTTAACTTCAATTCCTTACCAAATTTCTTCTTAGCTTCCTTTAACATTTGCTCGAGGCACATATTGAACCTAATTGAGGATAAGCTACAAACCTGTCTCATTCCCTTCTTAACTATTACTTACGATTCATTTCAGTAACTCTTGTAGAAGCGGTTTAGTTTCTGTAGTTGTTGATAACCATTCAGTCCATTATTTCACCCCTTTTATCTTTGGAATTTCAGATCATGTATTCCAATCACCATTGTCAGAAGCTTTCTCTAAATCTATAGATGTGAAAAATGTAGTTTTGCCCTTCTTCAACCTATGTTCTAGGATAAGTTTTACGGTCAGCATTGCCTTGCATCTTCCTACATTTCTCCAAAATCGAGACTGATCTTCCTCACAATCAGCTTCCACCAGTTTTCCATTCTTTTATAAATAATTCACACCAATATTTTATAACCATGACTAATCAAACTGATAGTTCAGTAATATTCACATTTCTTTTTTTTTAATTGCATTTATCACATGCTTCCTGAATTCTGGGGGTATTTTACCTGTAACACTACTCCAGGATCCTTGTTTCCAATCTCTCTGTCAAATTCATCTCGTAGTGTAGTATCTTCCATTTCATTTTCACCTGCTTCCCCTTCTGTTTTTATAAACTTCTCTTCAAGTTTTTTGTTTATCTTACACAGACACACTATATATTCCTTTCAGCTTTCCCATCTTTGCTTAATACTGGCTTGCCATCTGAGCTCTTGATATTCATACAGCTCCTTTTCTTAACTCCAAGGGTCTCTTCAATTTTCCTAAAGGTGGCATTTATCTTTTCTGTAGTTATACAGGTTTCTACACCCTTGAGCCATTCCTGCTTAGCCATTTTCATTTCCTGTCAAACTCATTTTCTAGGAGTCTTTGTTCCCTTTCATCTGCTTGATTTGGTACATTTTTATTTTTTCTCCTTTCATCAATTAAATTCAATATCTCCTGTCTTATCCAGGGATTTCTATTAGACATTATCTTTTTGCCTATGTCATCATCTGATGCCCTTACTGTTTCATTTCTCAAACCCCCCTATTTTGGCCTCTATTGTAATCCATTCCACCATTTCAACAATTGCTACTTAATGCTCCCTCTGAAACTGCCTGCAACCTCTTGGTTCCTTCAATATATCCATGCCCCATCTCCTTTAATTCCCTACCTTTTTATAATTTCTTACGTTTTAAGCTGCAGTTCATAACCAATAAATTATGTTTGGAGTCCACATCTGCCCCTGGAAATGTTTTGCTGTTTAAATTCTGGTTTGAAAATCCCACTCTTATGATAACCAATCTGAAGCCTCCCAGTGTATTCCACATTTACAACCTCCTCTCAGAGTCTTAAGCCAGGTGCTACCACTGATTAAATTATGCTCTGTGCAAAAGTCTACCTGATGGTATCCATTTTCATTGCTTTCCCCAATTCATATTCTCCTACTATTTATCCTTCTCTCCCATTTCTTACTATCAAACTCCAACTGTCCATAGAATCAAGTTTTTCATCATCCTTAACTATCTAAATCATGCATTCTTTCAATGTCTTCATCATCTCTGGAGCTAGCTGACATATCAGTTTGCACTACTGTGGTGACTGTGGGCTTCTTATCTATCTTGGCTACAGTAATGCATTCACAATGCTGCTGAAAATACCATGTGCAGCTACTCGCGAAGGTCCAGTGTGGACTGCAATTACTGTATTGCAACAAAACTTGGTAGATGTGTTAATGCATTAATGAGGATTCGATTTACACTGGAAAAAACATCAGTTCTAATTGTGCCATGTGGAACTCTAGCACTGTATGCTATTTGATTAATGGAAAATCTCATATAAAGATGTGAAACAAATACTAACAAAGAGATAGAGGGGCTGGCCAGTACTTACCTCAGCTCAGTACAGCCGATAGATACACAAAAAACAGAACCAAAAATTTACGTTCCTAGCTTTCGGAACAAATGTTCCTTCATCAGGGAGGAGAGAGGGGAAAGAAAGGGAAGAAGGGAAAGTAGATTCAGTTACTCACAACCCAGGTTATGAAGTAACAGGGAAAGAAAAATGGGGGGGGGGGGGGGGGGGTAGCTAGGATGGAGGCATGGTTGTCAGAGGGAAGCCAAAGAAGATATTCTACTGTAAGTACTGTGCCAGCTTCAAACCAAAGAGGATGCATACAGAAGTAAAGAGGTATATAGTATAAAGATAAACACAACTATGTAGGATGAAAAGATGCGTCAATGGCTAAAGAGGAAAGGGGAGAAGACTGAAGAGTAAATGGGAGTGAGGTGGTTTAACGTAGGTTCAGTCCAGGGGGATGGCAGGATGAAAGGATGTGTTGGAGTGCAAGTTCCCATCTCCGCAGTTCAGAGGGACTGGTGTTGGGTGGGAGAAGCCAAATGGCACATACAGTGTAGCAGGTTCCTAGGTCCCTAGAATTATGCCGGAAGGCATGCTCCGCTACTGGGTATTGGACATCTCCTAGGCGGACAGTTCGTCTGTGTCCGTTCATGCGCTCAGCCAGTTTAGTTGTTGTCATACCGATGTAAAAGGCTGTGCAGTGCAGGCATGTCAGTTGATAAATGACATGTGTAGTTTCACATGTGGCCCTGCCTTGAATTGTGTATTTTTACCAGTAGCGGGGCTGGAGTAGATGGTTGTGGGGGGATGCATGGGGCAGGTTTTGCAGCGGGGTCGGTTACATGGGTAGGAACCGCTGGGTAGAGAAGGTAGTCTGGGAATATTGTAGGGTTTAACAAGGATGTTACGGAGGTTAGGGGGGCGACGAAAGGCAACTCTGGGTGGTGTGGGGAGAATTTTGTCAAGGGATGATCTCATTTCAGGGGTTGACTTGAGAAAGTCATATCCCTGGCGGAGTAATTTGTTGATGTTTTCGAGGCCAGGGTAATATTGGGTGACAAGGGGGATGCTTCTGTGTGGTCTGGGGATAGGAACATTGTTGTTGGACAGGGAGGAATGTATTGTGGACAAGGTCTCCAGGATAGTTGCGGGAGAGGAAAGCACTGGTTAGGTTATTGGTGTAGTTGTTGAGGGATTCGTCACTGGAGCAGATACGTTTGCCACGAATACCTAGGCTGTAGGGAAGAGAGCGTTTGATGTGGAATGGATGGCAGCTATCAAAGTGAAGGTACTGTTGTTTGTTTGTGGGTTTGATATGGACAGAGGTGTGGATGTGAGCTTCAACAAGATGAAGGTCAACATCCAGGAAGGTGGCTTGGGTTTTGGAGAAGGACCAGGTGAAATTCAGATTCGAAAAGGAGTTGAGGTTATGGAGGAAATTAAGGAGTGTTTCTTCACCATGAGTCCAGACCACAAAGATGTCATCTATAAACCTATACCAGGCCAGGGGAAGCAGCTGTTGGGTCTTCAGGAAAGCCTCCTCCATGCGGCCCATGAAGAGGTTGGCATAGGACGGAGCCATCCTGGTTCCCATGGCCGTTCCCCTGATTTGTTTGTAGGTCTGGCCTTCAAAAATGAAATGAGATCATCCCTTGACAAAATTCTCTCCACACCACCCAGAGT
Source organism: Schistocerca serialis cubense (assembly GCF_023864345.2). Classification (NCBI taxonomy): domain Eukaryota; kingdom Metazoa; phylum Arthropoda; class Insecta; order Orthoptera; family Acrididae; genus Schistocerca; species Schistocerca serialis. The sequence continues at coordinate 206,071,817 of NC_064641.1, forward strand.
TGCTTTTCGTCGCCCCCCTAACCTCCGTAACATCCTTGTTAAACCCTACAATATTCCCAGACTACCTTCTCTACCCAGCAGTTCCTACCCCTGTAACCGACCCCGCTGCAAAACCTGCCCCATGCATCCCCTCACAACCACCTACTCCAGCCCCGCTACTGGTAAAACATACACAATTCAAGGCAGGGCCACATGTGAAACTACACATGTCATTTATCAACTGACATGCCTGCACTGCACAGCCTTTTACATCGGTATGACAACAACTAAACTGGCTGAGCGCATGAACGGACACAGACGAACTGTCTGCCTAGGAGATGTCCAATACCCAGTAGCGGAGCATGCCTTCCAGCATAATTCTAGGGACCTAGGAACCTGCTACACTGTATGTGCCATTTGGCTTCTCCCACCCAACACCAGTCCCTCTGAACTGCGGAGATGGGAACTTGCACTCCAACACGTCCTTTCATCCTGCCATCCCCCTGGACTGAACCTACGTTAAACCACCTCACTCCCATTTACTCTTCAGTCTTCTCCTCTTTCCCTTTCCTCTTTAGCCATTGACGCATCTTTTCATCCTACATAGTTGTGTTTATCTTTATACTATATACCTCTTTACTTCTGTATGCATCCTCTTTGGTTTGAAGCTGGCACAGTACTTACAGTAGAATATCTTCTTTGGCTTCCCTCTGACAACCATGCCTCCATCCTTGCTACCCCCCGCCCCCCCCCGTTTTTCTTTCCCTGTTACTTCATAACCTGGGTTGTGAGTAACTGAATCTACTTTCCCTTCTTCCCTTTCTTTCCCCTCTCTCCTCCCTGATGAAGGAACATTTGTTCCGAAAGCTAGGAACGTAAATTTTTGGTTCTGTTTTTTTGTGTATCTATCGGCTGTACTGAGCTGAGGTAAGTACTGGCCAGCCCCTCTATCTCTTTGTTAGTAACTGTATGCTATTTGTATGACAGTGTGACATCCATGCTGTCATTTGACAAGTCATAATGATACTGAACATCATGGCTATCAAGAAGAGAGAGTATATGCTGTTAGTGAAACTGTCTTATGTGAATGAAGCAGTTACATTGCTGCACTGAAAGATTATCACCAACTGAAAGGTCTGAGGTGAGGCCTGATGTAATTAAATGTTTTACAGAAGGTGGTAATGAAGTTTGAAAACACAGGTGAGCTTGGTGTGGCACCTGGAAGAGGATCGCATCCTGTCCCAGTGGAAGTTATCAATGAGTTTGCTGTCGGTGTAACTGATCATGCAGCACATGCCCCAAGTGCAGCTAGAGCTTGTGCAGTGCAACAAGAATTGTTCATCCATGGCCAACAGTATGGCAAGATTTGCAGTCTATTTCACACTGGTACCAGTACAATGTCCAGATGCTGCAGCAATTGAAGCCTCACAATCTGCAGCAACATTGTGGTTTCTGGCACAGATCTAAGTGGATGACATGTGGCCTGGCAATATTCTATGGAGTGAAAAGGGGCATTTTACACTACAGGGTACAGTGAACATACAGAACTGCCAAATTTGGGGTACTGTTAAACTGCGTGTTGTGTATGACGAGCCATTGCACTTGCAATATTAGACTGTGTGATGTGGATTCACAACCACTTTTATTCTCAGTCCATTCTTCTTTGAAGAGAATATACCCAGAGGACCTGTCAGGTGAACTGTGATGTCTGCATGTTATTGAGGCCTCCTTGTACAGCAAGTGATATCTGCTTCGGAGTAGCACAACTGTGTGGAAACCACTGTTTTCATGCAAGATAGGGCAACTCCTTATGTTGCTCACCCAGTGAAACATCTGCTTAATGCAACCTTCCACTAATGTCTTATCTAGAGGTTTTCCAGGTGCAAGATAACCTGATACGAATCCATATGACTTTTGGTTCTGGGGATATCTAAAAGAACGCATTTACCAGGGACACATTAGGTCTCTAGCTGATCTGAAGGGCAGTATAAAAGAAGTTGCTCAACTTCCACTGGAATTGCTACAAGTAACTGTTGATCACATTGTTTTATGCATTTAGCTTCTTGTCAATATCTCCAGTGCTCATACTGAACAAATTGTATAAACTTCGCTGATACACGTCTCAAGCCAAAAGCATCCAAAAAAATCACATGACATGAGCCGACCGATATGGCAACATCCTCAGTAAATTCTCTTATGGTAATTTGATGATTTTCCAAACCAATTTTCTTCACAGCTTCAATGTTATCATCTGTTGTTGATGTGCTGGGGCGTTAAGAGCGAGGTTCATCATTGGCATCTTCTTAGCCGTCTTGGAAGAGCTTGCATCACTTGTAAACATTTTTTTTTTACTTACAGCAGAATCACCGTATGCCAATGTCACACAAAATTTTATGCAAATTCTTTGCTCCATTTCCTATAATAATCAGAAATCGCCGAGCACAGTAAAACACATCTAACCTTTCTATCTGTCAAAAATAAATGAAGTATGCTGTACACTTGAAACTGTGAACATATGTTCAGGACATGTGTACCAACATAGCAAAAGAAAGATCAATAATTGAATGTACATTTCCAGAATGAAATTTTCACTCTGCAGCAGAGTGTGCGCTGATATGAAACTTCCTGGCAAATTAAAACTGTGTGCTGGACTGAGACTCGAACTCGGGACCTTTACCTATTGCGAGCAAGTGCTCTACCAATGTACATTGCCCACGCATTTTGAAAAGTCACCTTACTTTTTGAACAGCCCTCGTACAAGTGAGCATCTGCTCTCAAAGGCATAAAAAACCAGAATGAGTGACTTAAAGATATCACATTCATCACTGTTCTTTTCTTTTACTATCCTAAATTGTCTATATTGATACTTTTAATTGTTCCATTGCCTCTTGCTGGATGGTAGTCCCCACAGAGACACCTCCCCCCCCCCCTTCCTGCAGGGCAGAGCATTGGGGAAGGTGTCACCAATGATAGGTATGCAAATAGCGTTAGGAAATGAGGTACCTTGCAAAAAGTACATATGCTAAACTAGAAAACACATAGCAAAATGATAACTGAAAAGGTGAAAATGTCCATAACGCATATAAGTAGTACAGTTCATACATATTGAAACAGAATTAAAAAATATATATATACAGGGTGTCCCATTTATCTTGACTACCCTAAATAATTGTTTGTCCAGATGCAAATTACAAAATGTTTCAAGTAAATGTTCTTTAGCCATCAGGGTGACATCTATCAGCGTGATTGCCTTCGTTGTAGCTTTGTTTTTTATAAAGATATGATGAGTGGTATGACTTTTTTAAATGGCACCCTGAATTTTTATCTTGTAATTCATTTCCTTTCCTAAAAACCTATTCAGAAATGTATCACAGTGTACCATTCACTGAAACACAATGTTATTAATTACATAATACAACACTGATGTTGACACTCCCAGTGCTTAGTGCAGATACTCGGGGTAATGGATCACATCCACGTGCCGACACTGATAGAGGACAAATGTAAACATAAGTTGAATGCACACACATCATTCCTTCAACCATCATCAGTTGAACAGTTGCAGGAGTAGAATGCACACCAACGAAGAGAATGTAGAAATGCTACTCATCTATGGGGAATGTAAGTTAGCAGAACAGTAATTGCAATACTGTTTTCATATGTATGGGTACATTTAGTATAGTAGTTTAGTCCTTTTAAATACTGTTGTGTAGAGTAGGCATAAAGTAAAGGCTGTCCTTCCTACAAACTGCATTGATATAACATTTCTTTTATTGTTGTTGTTGTTGTTGTTGAAAGTAGGCAAAATGCTACGCAGGCAGCGGAACTGTACAGAGAGCAATTTCCTGACAAGAACCCACCTACCCAGTGGATATTTTCTCATCTTGTTGTGATGCTTCAGGAAACGGGAAGTTTCAACCCACGACACAAGCAATCATCAAAGCACTCACACAGAAGAAACTGCATAAGTTACTGTTCTCACTTCCGTTGCTATGAATCCACATGTGAGCACACAACAGCTTGAACATGAGATTGGCATTCCTAAAACCAGTGTATATCATATTCTTACACGTTACCAGTTCCATCCTTACCATGTACACCTACATCAAGAATTGCATGGGAATGATTTCCATTATCATGTACAGTTCTGTCAGTGGGCACAGCAGCAAATCTTCACCAACCCAAACTTCTTCTCCAATGTTCTATTTACCAATGAATGTTCCTTCTCAAACAAAGGACAGGTAAATACAAGGAACCTGCATTATTGGTCCAGCAACAACCCATGATGGCCTAGGTGGAACATCAGCATCAGTGGAGAGTTAACGTTTGGTGTGGGATGCTTGATACTACAGTTATTGCCCCTTATTTCATCAATGGTAGTCTAAGCAGCACAGGGTATGCCAACTTCCTCAGATGAATTCTAGCTCGTGTGCACATCGTGTCCTGAACCGAAGGTATCCTGCCAGATGGATTGGTCGAGGAGGAACAGTTACTTGGCCTGCTAGGTTTCCTGATTTAAATCCTCTGGACTTTTTTCTTTGGGGATGCATTAAAGACGTTGTCTTTCACGATACTCCAACAACTCCAGAGGACATGCAGGGATGTATTGTGCTTGCTTGTAATTCTCTTCAGCAGGCAACACTGGAAGCAGTAAATAATTCTTTCATTCAGTGAGTGTATCAGTGTCCAGGCTTACGACTTTGAGCACCTTCGAATGTTCTACTTCTGGAGAGTCAAAGTCAATTTTGTGTTATGTTTTTACTTGGTTTTCATTTGTTTTGTGACAACTCCAGCAAGTTATTGAGTTTGTGATCCCGGGCTTGAAGTCAATGTTGTGTTATGAAATTAATAATGGTGTGTTTCACTGAATGGTACACTGTGATACATTTTTGACCGGGTCTTTAGAAGAGGGAATGAATTACCAAATAAAAAATACAGGGTACCATTTAAAAAAGTCATACCACTGTTCATATCTTTGTAAAAAACAAAGCTACAGTGAAGGCAATCATGCTGATTGACGTCCCCCTGACAGCTAAAGAAAATTTGTTTGAAACATTTTGTAATTTGCATCTGGACAAAGTTATTTAGGCTGGTTAAGGTAAATGGGATGCCCTGTATAGAATGCTGTAGGATATGTACGTAGTTCTCACAAGTACTAACTGCATATGTGGCAGCACACATGAGCAACGATTGGACTGTAAAGCAAATAATTAAGTTACATGTGAAAAAAGGAAGATTAACTGAAGAACAGGACCATCACATTTGGTAGGAAAGAACATTATATGTCTTAGACTCATCACAGGTGCTTATGCTAATCTGCATGAAAGAAATATTGTACGATGAGTAACATTAAACTGAACATTACAGTTAGTGGTCAAAATTTTAAGGATTGAAGTTAACCAGAAACCAATATGTTACAATTAACACTGGACAATCCACTGGAAAACCCACAATTACTTCTCCTCCGAAGGCATTACCTACAAACAAATCCGGGGTATGGCTATGCACACACACATGGGACCATCCTATGCCAACCTATTCATGGACCATCTAGAGGAATCTTTTCTGAACATCCAGAATTCTAATCCCCTCACTGGGTTGAAATTCGCAGATAAAATCTTTTGCGATCTAGATGAGGACACCCTATCCACATTCCTCCAGAACCTCAACAACTTCTCCGCTATTTGCTTCACCTGGTTCTACTCAATCCAACAAGCCACCTTCCTAGACGTTGATCTCCACCTCAAAGATGGCTACATCAGTACCTCCATTCATATCAGACCTGCTAACCACCAGCTATACCTCCACTTCGACAGCTGCCACCCGTCCCATACCAAGAAGACCCTTACATACAGCCTAGCCACCCCTGGTCATCACATATGCAGCGATGAGCGGGCCCTCTTGAAATATGACAAGAGTCTCACTGAAGCCTTTATAGACCATAATTATCCTCCCAACATTCTACAAAAACAAATCTCCTGTGCCTTATCTTTCCAGTCTCCCACCACCTCCCTAAGTCCCATTGTCTGGCCACAGAGGAGCATTTCTTCATACCGCAGTACCACCCAGGACTGGAGCAACTGAATTACATTCTCTGCCAGGGTTTCAACTACCTCTCATTGTGCCCTGAAATGAGAAATGTCCTGTCCACTATCCTCCCCACCCCTCCCACAGCAGTATTCCGCTGTCCACCGAATCTACACAATATACTCCTCCATCCCTATACGACCCTGCTTCCAACCTCTTAACTCATAGCTTATACCCTTGTAATAGACCTAGATGCAAGAATGTCCCATACATCCGCCCACCACCACCTACTCCAGTCCAGTCACAAACATCACCTATCCCATCAAAGGGAGGACTACCTGTGAAACCAGACATGTGATCTACAATCTAAGCTGCAACCACTGTGCTGCATTCTATGTGGGCATGACAATCAACAAGTTTCTTGTTCTCATGAATGGCCACTGACAAACTGTGGCCAAGAAACAGGTGGACCACCCTCTTGTGAGCATGCTGCCAAACATGACATCCTTCATTTCAATGACTGCTTCACAGCCTGTGCCATATGGATCCTTCCCACCAACACCAGCTTTTCTGAATTGCACAGGTGGGAACTTTCCCTGCAATACATCCTACGTTTCCATAACCCTCCTGGTCTCAGCCTTTGTTAGTTACAGTCCTCACCCATCCAGCCCCTTCCCTGTTCCCATTCCAGCACTACACAGCCCTCATTCCACCATCGCACGCAGTCTTTCTACTTCTCTCCTTTTCTGCTACTCCCCTCTCCCCACCTCTCCCCTGCCCTTCATCTAACCTGCAGCACTTCACTGTCCATTACCCCTACCCTACTATCCCTCTCCCTCCCCACCCCAGCCTCCATTTTACCCCACTCAGTCGCCGCTCCCATCATACACTGAGTCTTTTTGTTGCGCCTATCTGCAACTCAGCACCTCTGCTATATGGAGAGTGGCAACTTTACTTTTCACAATTTTGTTACAGTTAACACTGTCATTATAAGAAAATAAAAACACTGCATATACTGTAAGCAATGCTAAAAAAATTATGTGAAAAATGCGGAAAACACTGCCTTATCTGTGAAGAAATCTTTGAGTTGTGGAAGTAAGCAAAGTGGCCAGCCGATATGCGACAGCGGGAATGTAGACAGGGAGTTGGCCTGGAAGAGGGTTGGGTGGCTGCCTCGGTTGTCTCCATATGTTGTGTCGGGCTGGAGCACAGGTTCAGCTGTGGATCAGCAGTGCTGCAAGGTAGGATATTGTTGAAACAGTTGAGCTCTAAATGCAACACTCCTGCAGGTTTGATTTTGTTTATTTAAGCTGTAGTGCATTTGTTGCGGAGAAGTATATCGAATGTACGTGGTTGAAGTGACCCTCTTATAGTGTTGTCTCGTAACATTACATACTTGCACATCAATAAGTCCTTGTGTACAAAATCTTTCAGTATTCCATGACACTGTGGAGGCAGCCTTTCAGTGCAACAGATGTGCTGTGTGACTTGTTGGGCCATTTCTGGAGTTCAGTTGTACAAGGTAAAGCCAAGGGTCAATAAAGACCAATGGAAGTGTCAATTTTTCAACATATAGGATCTCTGCCAGTGAAGCTTGCAGATCTTTCTTAAAGGCACTGTGGACACCAAGAAGTACCTATGGAAGGGCGTCTGACCTCTGTCCGCCATGACAAATCAGCGATGCTTTGAGTGTGCGGTGCCACTGCTCCACCAAACCATTGCTCTGTGGTTAGCAAGCGGTGGTGCGAAAGTGTTTAATTTCACAGAGGATGCACAATTCCTTGAATAGTGCTGCCCAAAGTTGCTTGCCTTAGTTCATCATTACTGTTGCAGGGCTACAGAATCGTGTGATCTGTAACTGCACAAAGGCCATAGCTTTTGTATCAGCTGTGGTGTCCAGTACTGGCATTATCTTAACCCTTCGTGTGACTCTGTCAACAATTGACAGAATGTAGTTGTAACTGCCAGAATCTGGACGGGGCTCTACTGATTCCAAATATACATGCTGCAACCTACCTGCCGGAACATTGTAATGGCTAATCTCCAGGCTAGCATGCTACCCAGTTTGCAGTGTTGGCATGCAGTCTATATGCAAGTTCAGCACTTAAACTAATGTTTAATGTCTATCCAAACAAAACATTCTGTTTGTTTATTTTAGTGGGGCGGGGGATACCCAGATGAGACAAACTGTGAGGATTATCAAATACAAGTCTTCTCATTTGAGGCAGAAAGAACAGCCAGACTTTTCCTGTTGATATGCTGCACCAAACTTCTTTGAGTGAACTGGAAAGGAGACGGTGCTCAGACTTCAGGTTTGTCAAGGAGACCTTTTAACGAAATTGTCGAAATGAATGGGATTGATTTGAAATTTCGTTAAAGAAGAATAATAAATTTTATCTTTTGCTTTTAAGTTAATTTTCCTTCGTGCGAACTTTGTTGTAGAACCACTCTCTTATTTTCGTGTGGTAATAAAAATTTTTACTTTCTTAAGAATTACGTACATTTAAAGAAAAAATAATATTTACGTGAACTCATATGAACTGGTTAAGAATATTAGGTTGAGGATTGAGTCCTTTAAATCTTTTGGCCTTGGCATACACTTTCCAGATGCAGTGGGTTTTTTGTTAAATATTTTTACTGAATTTTATCCCGGCACTAGCCATAGAACACAAGATTACCTCTATTAGCAGAAAATGTTTTAATTATTGCCAAGCCGACATTTATCACTGATCAAACCTACTTCACTATGCACTTGAGTTATTTTAAAGAACCAAACTGTTTAAATTTCAATGTTAACTAACATTAACTATCCGCCTACGAATGCACAAACGTATAATTAATTCAAATTTTATCAGCCACAGGATCACTGAAAAAGAAGAACAATTTCTTAATTCACTATTGATTTTTTATGCATCTGTTCCCGATTTACGGGTTTGATAATTTTTTAAATGTGCCGCCTCTACTATTGTTGGTCGCGGCACAGCCCAGCAACACCGCTAAAAAATGCTGAAAAATTCTTAAAGAAATTTTATAGATGACGTGGGCAAGCTAATTTACATAAATAATTCACACTTTTGATAAACTCTAATATATTTAGATCAAACAACAATACAACTCACATTAATTCGTAACGCATCGTCTAATGGCGGCTAAGTCCAGACAGAGACAAAAGAAGTCTACACATTCGTAAAAAACTCTTTCACAGTGTCCTACCGCAATGACTTCTGAACAGAGAAGACCAAAGAATACATAATGCATTGTGCTTAAATAGTATTGCTGACTATTAACATTTCTTTGCAAATTGACGATATTATTCTCTTCTGGCAACATTTTATATCTCTGCTATCGCAAATACTGACACATTTTACAATCACATAATAAATACAGAAACATTCCTATCCTAAATACAGAGAAATATTACAACAAAAAATATAAGGAGAATAACAAATGTCTTTTACACCACATTCAGTAATATTTTTGTTCAATAATTACGATATATACAACTTGCCCAGAGCGGCGTATATGGTACAAATAAACTCTTGTTCTTTAATAACGTGAGTTTGCCAGGGAACGTTACATTGCCCCCTGGCAGCATTTGGCAAAGAGTTTTTAGACTTTGACACAATGGTTCCAGTAACGTTCTTTACACTTGTATATTTTACGGAATGGCTCTTTTATTTAGTCCCAGGGTTGTATAAGTTCATGGCTCCCCCATTTGGGCGTAGGCAAACAGGAAACCTGGGCAAAACTGTGCCGGAGCCCAGCCATCCCAGTTGGTTCATGGTCAATATTGTCTCTTTAGCAGTTATTCATTTGAATTAAATTAGCAGTTCGTCACAAACGGTTACACAATTACACAATATCACGGTCACATACAGTTCAACGGAAGTTTTTGTGCGTGATTCTATTATTCTTGTGATACACTACAAGGTCACTTGTCCTAGGATATATCACTTACAGACATACATAGTAAATGTTCAATGTTTATCGAAATGAAGTCATTGACACGTTATTCAGTTTATGTGAACATAAAAAAAAAATCAATAATGCTGTATTTGGTGAGCGGTGCGGAGTGATTGTTGAGCGGCGCTCGGCGCGGCGCGCTGACTCCGTGTAGGTCACCGCCCCCGGCGTTGACAGCTACGGCGCGGAGGGGCGTGGCTGTCTGTCTGGTCTGCTACGGGCCTGCTGCGGACGCTGCATAGCTGATGTAGCCGGATGCGCGTTGGATATCCGCTCGCCCGTGCGACGTCTTCTTGCAGTGCTCCAGGAAACATGCAACAAGTTCAGAAACAGTGTACTATCCTTATAGGCATTTTTCCTGCTGTGGGAAAGAACGCACACAGTTAGTGGCAGTTATTACTCAGTAGGCCTTCACTAGTCTGGTTTGCACAATGTTTCGTTGTCACAGTAACACGTTTTATGGGCATACAATATTTTTCACCATGTCATGACTTGTCATTAGTCACACGCAAGTTTTCACCTTTGGACAAAATGTATCTCTGTAGTCAATGCGCTTTCCTAGCGTCCCTTGACACACAAAGAGTTAAAGTTTGACATTAACTTGATCCACCGTCCGTTATCGGTTCACTGTTCGTGTCGTACTAGTTCCTTGTCCATTTGCACACACGGCGATGATACAGTTTTTTATCACTTATACACAACTACTCCGTGACGTATTGCTGCAGGTTTAACAGTCACTGTCTGTCTCTGCCGCACAATACTGCACTTTTGTTAAAGTTCCTTTATTTTTATTTACAATGTCCGCTGTGCAATTTTTTTTTTTTTTTTTTTTTTTTGTAACAGCACATTCGTAACTCTTTACCAAGGTGTGATATTTGCGTACATGGTAACAAAATATTAAAATTTGGTATTAGTTTGCCCAAAAGTCAGCTATATTCGTGTTCGAGTAGATTTTATTTGTGCATTCCAGCCGGATTCAGGCATATTGTTCAATAACTCCTTTGAACTCATGTCACACTTTACTATCAACGTCCTACGTAACTACAGTGTAGTCTCTGTAGGCAAAAATTGACTTGGACTGTATCTGGCTAGCTCTTTTTTACTGTTTGAATCTGCACATGCTTCAATTGAAGCTTCTTTGTGCGTAACCTTGCATTACATAAATTTGCAACAAGTTTGCCTCCCGTGGTGCCCTCGGGTCACTACTGGGTGCATTATTCTCTCTGATAACATTGGTTAGATAATAAAGTTCTCAGGGCCTCATATTATTGATATTATTCTGGGTTCGAGTCTGTCAATCTGACAGCTACACATATATACATACATACACATAATAGAAAAGATTGTGCCAAGAAATATTTCAAATTTGGGCACATAGAAAATTATGTAGTACACTAACTAATCATTACTAAAATGTTCTTCTTGACTGAACTCTTTCACAGCTTAACACTACAAATAATTGCACTAATCAGATTATCTGTGCAGACATTTAGAGCATGTTTTAAATAACACAAATTAAAAGAGTACATAACACAAATATCCATACATATGAGAAAGTCAATCATATTCTTATAACTAAACACTTCTACACTAGTACATTATCTCTAAAGATCACACATCATTAATGTTCATTATTTACAAACGAATGGTGTCCACATCAAAACTCTATTATTATTCATTATAATCTCGTTTGGTGGATACCCCGTAGAAGCATGCGGGGTTGCGTTGTGAACTTCTACAAACTTAGGTATCAGATCTGGCCATCTTGTGTGTTTATATGCAATGTATAACCTGAAAAATTTATTTAACTCTCCAAATGTTCTCTCTACTAAACTTGCTTGTGGGTGAAAACGGGAAATTAGTATATGCTTTATATCTTGTTCATGTAAATAGTTTTTCCAGGTATGGCCTGTAAAATAGGAAGCATTATCCGATATTATTGCTTCAGGCTTACCCACTTGTGTAAAATATTCCTTCCCTAACCATTTAACTATTCCACGAGCAGTGGCTGATTTAAGGCAGTATATTTTTAAATATTTAGAGAAAAGGTCATACACCGCTAAAATGTACTTCAATCCACCCCTGGCTCGTGGGTAGGGTCCTGCTATGTCTATAGATACTAACTGAAGTGGTCGATGAGGCACTATAGGATGCAGTTCAAACCTTGTGGACTTATTTTGAAACTTAGCTTTTTGGCACAGAGGACAAGTCCTGATAATGGTGCGAGTCTGCTGGCTTATCCCCTTAAAATAACAGAATTTGGACAAAATCCTTATTGTCTTGCCTATCCCAGCGTGACCCCATGCTAAATGCGTGTGCCACACTACAGCTGGGATAGCCTGTTGTGGTATACACACGACTCCATGGTCATTTGACACACCTGTTTTATAATACAGAATATTATCTACTATTTTGAAATTCTGAACACTTTTAAGATTGGTTCCTTCTTTAATTTTACTAATGATATCTCGCCAGATCGGATCAGTTTCCTGCAATATAGACATATTTTTACACATATGTAAAAAGTCCCTCCTATGTACCTTATCTTGTACTAATAGTATTCGATATTCCTCCGATTGTTCCAAAATATTTGACATTGAGGATTGCCCTAGTGGAAGCCTCGACAAGGCGTCTGCTACAACATTATCTTGTCCTTTTAGGTACATGATTTTAATTTTATATTCCTGTAATGCTAACCTCCATCTTAGCAAGCGGGTATGGTATAATTTGCAAGTCATTAAATAGCTCAGAGCCTGGTGGTCACTGAATACTTTGACTTCTTTACCATAGATGTAATAGTTAAATTTCTTTACCGCCCAAACCACTGCAAGAGCCTCTAATTCGGTAGCGGAATATGCTCTCTCGCAGCTGTTTAGTGTGCGGCTGGCAAATCCGATTACATTGATTGTTGTGGGGTCGTTGCTCCTGTCCCACTGAAATAAACACGCGCCCAGACCGTATGAACACGAATCTGTCGCTATACAAAAATCTTTTGTCATGTCTGGGTGTCGCAGTATGTTTGCGTTCACCAAGGCATTTTAGATAGCGTCAAATGCGCGTTGACATTCTTCTGCCCACACCCAGTGCGCATTTCTACGCAACAGGCTCAATAAAGATTCGTTATTCATTAATTGGTTAGGAACAAACCGTCTAAAAAAAGATGCTAGACCTATAAATGCTTTGAGCTGTTTCTTAGTTCTCGGACTAGGAAACCCACGAATTACATCAAGTTTTTTGCTGTCAGGCTTGATGCCTTGTGGTGTTATTATGTGACCTAGAAATTTAATCTGATTACGTCCGAATTTGGATTTATCAAGATTCGCTGTTACTCCCGCTTGCTTAAACCTTTCTAAGACTTTACTCAGTAGTTCTACGTGCTCCTCCCAGGTGGCAGTGGCAATCACTAGATCGTCTACATACACTGTTACCCTTTGCAGCAAATCCGGACCTAAAACCGCGTCGAGGGCTGTTATGAAAACTCCTGCACTTACATTTAAGCCGAAAGGTAGGACCCTAAATTGGTAGCTCCTTCCCCCAAATATAAATGCAGTATATTTCCTCGACTCGGGTGTGAGCAGGATTTGCCAGAATGAACTTCTCATATCAATAGACGTCAAATATTGCACTCCATGAAATTTTTGAATTTGCTCATCAAGATTTTCCGGATGAGTCCTAACGGGTACAATAATTTCATTTATGTCTCTCGCATCTAGTACTAACCGTACCTGTCCGTCTGCTTTTGCTACCGCCACCAAAGGACTACTATAAGGGGACAAAGACGGTTCTATTATTCCCCACTCGATCAGTTTTCTTATTTCTTTAGCTACTATTTCCTTCTTGGACCAAGGAATGGAGTATGAGGCTCGACAGTAAGTTTTGTGAGGCTTCACCTCGATATTGTACTGATATCCCTTAACAATTCCTGGTCGTTCTGAAAATACGTCTGCATAATTAGATAATAACTGTACCAAATCCTGCTGTTGCATAGAGTTCAAATTTTCGGACTGTGATACTTTGTTCACAAGTGCGTCCACATTTGCTTTTAATTGATCACCTTGTACGTCAGGATAATAGAGATTCTGTCCTAGACCATGATTGTCTAAATGTAGTATCGACTGATTCCTACACTTTATGTTAATAGCATTACAATTAGGTACAGGTACCTCTTCAGATCTGAGCATGGACAATTCTATTCTCCTACCAGCATTCATCAAACTTAATTTTCCCCGAGAAAGGTCGATTATTGCGTCCCTTTCTCTCAAATAATCTACCCCCAAAATGCAGGCTACTTTTAAACCCTTTACTACCAGGAATGAGCACGCTATGGCTTCATCCCCTAAATACATCTCTACCCGCACTTGGAGTTTAATTATTTGTCGCTGTGCACTTATGGCTCCAGTGACTTTACAATTATTCACGCGAAAAGTCAGCATACGCCTTTCCTTCCCCAGTACTTTGAATAAGTCCATACTCATAACACTGACAGTAGCACCTGTATCTACGAGCGCTTGCACATCAATATTGTTAATTTTGATCTCTATTATCGCTTGTACTTTGTCTTTGTGCTCCTTTACGAACGTGGATGGTTCAGTTATTAATTCATCTCCCATCTGTACCCCGTCATTATACCTAAGGATACAGATGTTGTTCGGTGTTTTGTTCTGTGCCGGGCTGCGCTCTCACTCCAAACCTCAGCCGACGATGGAGAGCGTATCTCGGCTGCATCTAGTTTGTTGAATTATTGCTAGTGGATGGGCGTGGCTGCTCTGTGTCACTGACCTCCACTATGTGCACGTTGTGTTGCGTCGGCCGCCACGGTTGCGCAATTGGCGCATTTTGTGGTGGCGGTCGGTTATTGTCATATCTATCACTGTTTTGCCGGTCCGGACTGGGCCTCTGGTTCTGTGGCCAAGTTCGGTTTGCATCATTATAAGTATTAGTATTGCTCGGCCCCCTGGCATTTTTCCATCTATTATTGCTTGGTGGGCCTGTCTCATACCGGTCATCGAACCTCCTTTTCCGGTCATTATTCACCGGCGGACTATTGCCGTTCCGGTCTCTACCTCTATTTCCGTTTTGTGCATAATCTTGTCTCCTATTATTACCTCCGCCGTTTCCATTACTTGGTGGAGGCGTGTTATTTCTACCATTTCTATAACCATTTCCGTTACTTCTAGCCTGTTCAGTAGCTGCCTTAACGTCCTCCTGAATCAGGTCAATTGAGTCCAGAACAGACAAGAAATGTTCCATATCATTTTCAGGCACGTGTATACGCTTTTCCTTTACATGTATCGGCAAGTGTGATTTCAAAAGTCTGATCAAATCCCGGGATGAAATCTGTTCGTCCCAGTAACGGGTCTTATTAATGTACTTCTCGAAATATTTTCGCAAATTGCCTAGTCGTGGAGAATACGGCTCTGGATTATATACCTCCTTCCGTAATCTCTCCTGAATACATGTTGACCAATATTTGGCCAAGAATGCCTTCTCAAATTGCTCATATGTATCGCAACTATCAGCTGCTTCGGTTGCCCATAATGCAGCATCTCCTTGTATGTAAGACATAACGAACTGTATTTTCTGGGTATGACTCCAAACGCTAGGCAAAATGTTTCTAAATCCCTTGATAAACACTACAGGGTGAACAGATTTCTTCTCCGTTGTAAAGATCTGAAACTGTCGGTTAATCAAGATTTCTTCAATCACTACTTTGGAATGATATTTATTTGTTTCGCTTACATTGGTTGCCTGTTCTGTCTCGCAGTCGCAATTTTTTACTGCAGTATTTATATGCCTATCATTGTTGGACCTGGCTGGCGTGACATACGCCCGTGCCTCGTCATGCCGCAAGCTAAGCTCCATCTCGGCAAGACGACGGTCCACACTCCGCTGCCACAGCGGAATGTCTTTGTGCACTATCCTTTTTAGATCCTGCACATCCGCACTTGAGCCCACATTTCTGGCCTCAATTGCGGCGTGCACTTTCTGATCTATCTCTTTTATGACTTCATGTTCTACTTTGTGCACTTGTTCGATCACTTTGTCCTCAATTACTTGAGTGGTGTCAATTTCCACGATATTGGCGTTAGCCACTTGAATATTGTCTACTCTTTCGCTTAATTCATGCACTGTTTTGGGTATGGTTTCATATTTTTGTTTCAAACTAACAAGCTCACTTTGCATAACTTCTAAAGTTTGCATCAACTGCAAGTCCCTCTCATGCACGTGTCGGTCACGCTCTGCTTGTTTAGCATCACGTTCTTTATCACGCTCTGCTTGTTTAGCATCACGTTCTTTATCGCGTTCTGCTTGTTTGCATGCAAATTCAGCTACCAATCTCTGGTCACGCTCTGCTTGCATATGTACAAATTCAGCTTGGAAATTGAGCATGCGCTCGAACATAACTCTTAATGATTGCACTTCGGACATCACACCACTCTCTGGTCCGTGTCCAGTGCTTGCGGATGGCACAGTATTTCCGCTATCAACTGAATCACTGGGTGGCAGTGGCAACATTTCTTGTCCTTCTGCCCCCAGATTCTCACATTGTACTTCCTGAACTACGTCACTAACATTACTTTGTGTCCCACTTTCCAACTCGGTATCACTACTTACTGACTGTTGCTCATTATCCATGTTGATATCTTTCTGACTACGCAATCTAACCATAGTAAACAAAAGAAATAAAATCTGAACTAAATATCCTAACACTCAGGTTTCACTGACATAATCACACAAGAAATGGACATTAACTAATACACACTTACTATATACTACAATGACTAACTACCTAAATGTCCTGTTATTTTAAAACAAAGTACTAACAACAAGCACACCACTAATGATCCGAGAACACTGCACTGAGGCTACTTTACTACCCACAGGACAATTACACTGTAGTGTAGTGTAGTGTTTGTGCTCAGACTTCAGGTTTGTCAAGGAGACCTGCAGAAGGTCTTTGATTTGAGCATCCATCTCCTGTGCTGAAGCAAGTTCACTGTAATCAATACACACTAAAAGAGAGTGGATTTTCAGGAAAAAGTCTGCCACTTTGTTGTTGGCCCCTTAAATATGGTGCACATCTGTTGTAAATTGACGTGCATAGTCAAAATTGAGAAAATCATGTGGTGGGCAGCCTTTCCCAGGATTCTGTATGGTCTCTGTTAGTGATCTGTGAAAATAATGAGGGGCCTACCTCCCACTTCCAATTTGAAATGATGTACTGCCTCATTCACTGCTAGCAGCTCTCTGTTAAATATGGACCATTTCTGCTGTGACTCTTCCAGTTTCTGAAAAGAAAACCATAATGATTGTTGGACCCTATCTGCTAGCTATTGCAACACCATGCCTATGACTGACTGACTCACTCACATCGGTGGTAATAGATAATGGGGCATCAGTTACAGGGTGCACTAAAGTCACAGCTTGTCGGAGGGACAGTTTGATGTTATTGAAGGGCTTAAGCATTTCCGAAGCCCGCATCAGCAGTTTCCTACCATGTTAGTTTCTCCCACCAGTGTGTCCGTCAGTGGTACTTTGATAGCTGCCTGCAACAAGTGTTGCCCATAGAAGCTGATGGTTCCCAAGAACCGACTCAATTCTTTGTACGTTTGTGGCTGGAGAAGAGATTGAAACAGTGCTGTTATCTCTGATGTTGGGCAAATCCCTGATGCAATGACTGTGTGCCCTAGGAATATGATTTTGTCCTGGTGTAGCTGGCATTTGTCCATACTGATTTCCATGCTGTGGTGATCCAGGTTATCTAACATAGAAAGCAGGTGTACCTCGTGATCTGCTGGATTTGACAAAAAGCAAAACATCATCAAAGTATGAATAACAAAAAGCAAAAGTCTTAAAATTCTATCAATAAAACACAGCCATGTTTGTGTGTTTGTGCGGCAGTTTTGAGTCCATAGGGTGCGAAATAATAAGTATCTTAGGCACGTTCTCTGGTAAACCTTCTTGCAACTGATTATACTGAAGACACACGCTCCTGCCAATGCACTGAAAATTCAGGATGTTCAGAATAGGGTGCCTGTCTGAAACCATTTGTGCATTTAGTGAACAATAGTCCACACACATTCCATGAGATCTGTCCTTTTTAAGAACCAAACATATGGGCAAAGCCCATGTACCATTTGATGGTGTCACAATCTCTGCACTGGGTAATTTGTCGACAATTTTCTTTGCTTGCGTCAAGCCTTATAATGAACAGAATACTCAGCATCATAATGATGCACTGTCTCATCATTCACACTGCATTTGGTCAAATGTTCACACTTTTCAGTAGTGTCACTTGTCACATGACATGTACTAATTCAACCAAGTAGGCAACTTGTAGCTGGAGTGGAGCCTGATGTGCCTAGTGCAAGCTGCCTCCTCAGTCTGGTAATAACAAGGATGTGAGCAACTGCATGCATTATTTCCAAAGTGTGTGTGGTATATGCACGATTGGGGTTGTGTTGAAGCCATGTCACGTGAAGTGCTGCAGTCATCTTAGGGAGCAGCTGATTTAGGCTGAAGTTCAGTGTTCTGCTTTGTGTGTCCTTGGAAGTGTTTGTGGCTGTCTTGACAGCAGGTCCGTGTGGTGCTGCAGTAGCCCCCTCTTATCTGGGAGCAACAAGTGTTGAAACATTGTGCGAAATGAACGTAGCACTCTGGCTATACTGTGGTATTCTGCGTACCCTGCCAGCCAAAAATGACCTCTTCTCTGCATTTTCATTTTCTCACACAAGTAATGGTGATTGACTGAGTGGTGGAAGTTTAAGCCTCCAAATTGCCCACAAAGTGTTGTCCAACATACTGTCCCACAAGACAGATTCTCATAGTTGACGCCATAATTGTGAGGGCATGTTGGTATCGATTTTCTCACCAAATAAGACTTGTCAGATTGTTGTTCTGGTGTCTTTGTTAAGTGTTGTAGCAGTGCAATCTTTGCTGTTTGAAATTTTCCGGTAGTCAGATGGTGTCTGTAGAATGTTATTGATGATGTGAGCATGACTGGAGAGGTTACACAGCAAGATTACAAATTTCTGCACATTGTCTTCAATAGCATAACACTACATTGTGAGTTCAACTGTCTGAAACCAAGCCCATGGGTGACCTGATTGAAAATCAGGAGGTTTAACAGTATGACCCAGATGGAACAATGAGCACAGAAACTGCACCCATTCTGTATGTGTAAAGTCTGTCCAGCCATGATGGTTAATTCATTGACACATTCACAGCACAGAAGGGAGCCCGGCGTATGCAACACGGGGTTTAGCCAGGGTTGTGGCATGAACAGGTCCATCTGCAATGACACTGACACGGAGATACACTTACGCAATAGTTGTACAGATCATGATATGTTGGCGGAGTAAAACTCCGATGGTCCACAGCACTCACTCCAGTGTACTAGCAGTTGTTGGGTGAGGTTTTCTGAGCATATATAGTTCTCACACACAACTGCCATTATTGGCATAGTCTGTACCTTGCATTGTGAGGCCACTATTGTGTTTTAGTTCCATTTGATTGTGATCGCCAGGCAGGAGAATGTCCAGCAACGCAATAGTCAGTGCATATTTTTACATAAGTTGCTGAAAAAATGGGTGGTCAGGAATGGTCACCATTGTTGCGGTAGCACTTGAGTGGTGTACAACTCCAAATGGGAAGAACAAATTGCTGCACTAAGGGGTCACAACTGTACATAACCCATTATAGGGCTTGTATTGAATGAAGTGCTAGCTGTTATAAACAGTAAATAATGATTTTATTGCACTTATGTCTAGCCAATATACACATGAGCATCTGCTCTCAAAGTCATACAAAACCAGAACGAATGACTATTAAAGATATCACGTCATCACTGTTCTTTCGTTTTATTACCCTAAACTATATTGTTCTGTTGCTTCTTGCTGGAGGGGGGGGGGGGGGGAGGGAGGGTAGTGGAAGACCCACATTGGTATGGTACTCTTGTGTTTATCACATACAACTAGACTACTTTAAAGGCGGCATAAAAAATTATTCCACACATTAAGTTTGCACTAGACATATATTGCTACACAGCAAAATTCCATTGATATTGTGGGAAGTGCTGATTTTGGACAGTGATCAAGAATGCATATATTATTCTTTAATGACTGGCTGGGTTTGTCTTGTTACATTCACTCTTATTTCCAGTTTAACAGTTCTCTATTTGCTGTTGGTTGTTCAGCTGCATTCTGATTAATCAAGTGAATAAATCTTGTTAACTGGAGTTTATGCATGTCTCTGTATATTTATGGCTGAAATTAAGGAAGCTACCTACATATTAGTGGCCCAAAAATTACAAGAAGAAGCAGAAGCCTCAAGCTACACACAGAGTGAAACACTGACTTAAGGACAGCTTGTACACCTAAAAGAGACCTACAAAAGCAGACAAGGGATCTGCAATATCGAATTTCGACATGAGACAACATGAGTTTATACCAACATATGTTGAATATGACAGACAGTTTGCTCACTTTGAGTCTAACATGGTTTCCACTTCAGAGAAAAAAAAACACACACACACAAATACCCAAGTTCCTGCTGGAGAAGCCTGAAATGTGGTTCATAATGCTAGATTCGGCATTTATGCAAAACAGTATTACTAGTAATTATACTGAGTTATCTGTGGGACTTAACAGCTTAGGTGCCTAGGTCCTCAAAACTGTGGGACTTTACTTTGAAACCACCCTCATAACAATGGTTCCTACAATTGAAGGACACTATGGCCAAACAGATATGTAAATCGTAGGAACGGTGAATGCAACCAGTGCTTCATTTGGGCAGATCGGTGACAGAATGCCATACGAATTCTGGTGACATCTGAGGAGCATTGTGGAAGAGGAAGCAATGTTAGATGAAACACCACAGCAAGTATGGCTGACACAACTTTTGCTTTCAGTGAAAATGATGGTGTTGATGTGTGGGGAGACCGAGATTAATTCTGTGCTTGCTAAAGGAGACAAAATGTACTCTATAATAAGCCAGGAAATAACTCGGCAGTGAGAGGTAGTTAGCAACTTCAACACTGGGGAGGCCGCAGCTACATGGCGGGAGCAACAGATGGACATCAATGAGTAGATCCAAAGTATGAAATACCAAATGGATGCAATTCAGAAACAGTTGTTGGCACTGGCAATAAATAAGGGGATGTGCACAAGAAAAGGTAAAGAAGAGGGGTATGCATCTGGTCAGCAGAATCAGACAGCCACATTGTACAAGGAGGACAAAATCACCAGATTTGTTGGTATCACAAGTGTTTTGGTGTTTTGGCGATCAGGCCACAAGATGCACATCATGCTGCACATTCTTGAACGGTCTCAGTGGCCTGCAGTAGATCTCACAATTCTACGACAGCACCAAAATGTATATGCCAGAGTTGCCACTGCTTTCGCATACACAGTTGGTGATTTAATCAGAAGTAGCCAAGACCCAGCACTCAAGATTGGTCCCAGTTATTCGTGACAAACTGACTGCATCCACACAAACAGTGAAGAAAGCACACTTTCTCACATTATCACATCATTTGTATGGGAAAGACAGGGAGGCACACTGTTGCTACTTTATTGATTCGGGTTGAGGTGTAAGTGTGCTGCCATTGAGTAAAGTAAGTCCACAGAGACAGGTGCATGTTGTTAAATCCTGCCTAGTCATCAAATGTGTGGTGTCTAGGAAACCTGGTTTCTCGGATTGCTAGACAACATTCAAACAAATTGTATTAATGAGTTTTATTATAAAATGAAAAAAATACAATACTTAAATCTGTGTTACACAGCTGTCTCACAGGCAAAGAGCAACAGAAAAAATATGAAATCTCTTCAGTATAACAATTCCCTAAGCCCGTGTTACATAGACACTACAAGCGAGTGGTTACAGTTGATGCATCTGTCCAAGTTGCTAGTCTTGAAGCTGCTGTAGAACTGGGCCGCAAGCAGTTAGGCGTGGCACTTACGTCCTCTTTGCATAGGGGCCGCTACTGTCGTGTTGTCATCTTGGAGAGGGGTCGGTCAGCGTGCAATTGGCTGACGTCTTCTCACAGCCCTCGCTGCTCTATCGGTCCTGACTGGTGTGCCGGCACTTGACTTTGTGCCAAAACACAACTCTCAGCCTTATGGCAGTCCTCAAACTTATGGTGAGTGTAAAGCAAAAGTGGACATTGGCTTGAGTAAAATGTTCAAGTGGAGGTTCATACTGGCAGATCTTAGTGAACCAATATTAGATGCATACTTCATACACCACCAGGGACTGGAAATAAAGCTAAGTATGGCATGAACTAAGATGGATAATGAACTGGTAACAAGTACTATATGCAGAAGTGCTAACAATGCTATCATCTCACCCTAGTTTGATTAGTCCAGAAGCTAGACATGAGGTTGACGGCCAAGTACAGGAAGTATTGCATATCACAGTGCTTCCTTCACCTTAAGGTGACACGTAGGCAACTGGTCTCTTGAGAGCTATGGAGCCTAGCACCCAACCATTTCTTCAGCAAGATGGACTGCAACAAAGCCTGTAAAACCAGGTTCCGATCACAGAAGAAGATATTCCCAAAACTGATATGCTAATGCCTTTTGATCTCTTCAAATATCTATGCATGCCATTTGGTTTAAGGAACACAGCTCAGACATGGCAGAGTTTGCAGACAAAGTACTAAGGGGCTTGGACGTCTGCTTTGCCCACCTTGGCGATGTATTCATATTTTCAGCAACAACTGAATTACACGAGAAACACCTTAAGGCAGTGTCCAACAGGATACATAAATATGGCATGGTGATAAATGAGGCAAAACATGTTCTGCATCAGAAACAGGTGACAGTTCTCAATCATACAGTCTCACCTGCCTGTATTTCTCCCCTTAAAGAAAAGGTAGAGCTCATTATGAATATTCCTTGGCTGACAGATTCTCAGCAATTAAGAAGATTCTTAGGAATGGTCAACTCTTACTGATGGTATCTACCCGGAGCAGCAAAGATGCAGGTGCCGCTGGCAGAAACACTGGCAGATAACGACTGCCATGATGACTACAACGCAACATGGCTTTGAAAAGGTAAGGCTTAGTTTGTGAAAACAATCCTCTTACCCCCACCCAGTCCATAATGCACCATTACAAACAATGGTAAATCCCAGGCAACAGGCTTTTGGGGCAGCTCTCCATGAGTACGTCACAAATAGTTGATTTAGGGGTAGTGTTTCTGACTATCAATCAAAATATCCTCGGTTCCAGGTTCGAACCCATCCACTGCTTAAATTTTGAATAAAAGTCATCAGCAATGGATACTGAAGACTTCCAGCTAAGAAGTCACTCTCATTCTGGTAACAGCTTGTGACGACGTCACATGCTTTGTTTCTTCGTTTGTTGTTCTCGGTGTCGACTTACTGGCTGAAAAAATAGGGGGGGGGGGGGGGGGTTAGTAGTAGTGCAGTACTGTCTACTGTAAATGATGTAGCCGATACATGCACATTTGTGTTTCACAGTCTTTTACTTCCACTTTTCACGACCCCTCATATACACATTTAATGTGGGCACTGCACTACTGTTTAACTTTTGATTAGCCTCTTTAATAGTTTTCAGGTGAACATCCACATACTGCTACAATAGTTTCCTGTTGAATATCCATGAGCAGTAAAAATAAACCACATAATTTAGAGTTCTTTCAGAATAATCAGGTATGTATGGAGCAGACACTGTCATTGTCTTCACACATGGACTAATTGTGTAACACTTATTTCACAGTTAAGGCGAAGCATTGTTGTTGTTCTATCCAACACAGGTTTCTCATCTGAAACTCGGGTGTGGACTGACTATCTTGTGACCAAAAATTGGGCCCTGATATATCCTCACAATAATAGGTACTGAAACTACACATCGTTTGAAGTTAAATTTACAGAAATTACAATTAAAACTTAACTCAAATGATTAACTGTATACATTGAAAAAGTGGTTCTTAATAATAGTTTCTTCTACTGCAAGAGTTAGGCCAAATTATTTGTTTAAATCATGAAATTAACAAATTTCATTATGCAAACAATATTTTTTACAAAACTGTTACCTACTTCGGAATTAATTAAGAACTGGCTTTGCTAACATGTTTTTGAACAGAGCCAAATAGATCCTTTAAGAATACTATTAGTTGTTCCTCCAAATGTTTATATTTAGTACAGAATTTACATTTGTTTATAAGTCAACAATAGAATTTAAGTTATGAAACAATTACCGATTTCACCCTATAATGGCAGATACTAACGAGGAACAGTCAAAATAAATTGGAAAATCGATTACATACATAAAACTGAGCACAAATCAGATCTGGTGTTATATTCTTTAAAACTGAGAGCCAACCTCTCTCTTTTCTGAAAATCCAGATTATACTCATATATGTTAATGCTAATTAGTTAAAAGTGAAAAAAATGAAATTTAAGGGGGCAGATGGCAAAACAAGAGGGAAAGTAAAATTATCCCAGCTTGCTTCATCACAAGCTTTGTCAAAGAGGAACTGACAGAGCTTCAGGGCACTCTCTTGCCACTAGGGTTGGAAACTGCCCCTAAAAGGCAAAAGAATCAGCAATGATCAATGGTGTGAGGATGCAGAAGGCAATGGAAACCACTGCATTACAGACACACAACTTGTATCCACAGGACATGCAGCCTGTAATTGAAAAAGTGTCATAATGATCTTTCCATTGGCAAGAGATTCCAGATTAGCCCCTACTTGGATCTCTGAGAAGTGAATGCCAAGGTGGAGGTGACCATGAGAAAAAGATTGAATAACCAATGATGGGCATAACATTCTATGATTTAGAGTACAGAATGTCAGAACTCTGAACATAGTAGAAATAGCAAAAGCTCAATATAGATGTAGTGGGGGTTGGTGAAGTGAAATGGAATGAAGATAAGAATTTACGACCAGACAAATATATGACAATATCAACATCAGCAGAAAATGATGCGATGGGAGTAGGACTTGTTATGAATACGAAAGTAGGGCAGAGAGTGAGCCACTGTGAACATTTCATTGAGCAACAATGACAATAATAGTTAAGTTGTACATATCAGTGTCACAGCAGCATGTAAAAGACTACAGAGATTATATAAGAGTATAGAACACTTAATTCAGAATGTAAAGGGAAATGAAAACTTAATAGTCATGGAGGGCTGCAAGGCAGTTGTAGGGGAAAGAATGGGAGAAAGAGTTACTGGAGAATATTGGTTTGGCAGTAGGAATGAGTAAGGTGAAAGACTAATTGAGTTCTGCAATAAATTTCATGTGGTAATAGTGAATATTCTGTTCATGAATAACAAGAAAAGGAGATATACTTCCAAAAGACGGGGTGATACGGGAAGGTTCCAACTGGATTACATCATTGTCACACAAAGATTCCAAAATCAGATATTGGGTCGTAAGGCATACCCAGGGGCAGGTACAGATTCAGATACGATTTAGTAATGATGAAGAGTAGACTGAAGTTCAATAGAATTGTCTGAAACAATTAGTGTGGAAGGAAGTGGGATACTGAAGTATTGAGGAATGACAAAACATAGTCGAAATTCACTGTGGATGTGGATAATGCGATACAGAACAATAGAGTAGAGAGCTCAGTTGAAGATGATTGGACAGTTCTAAAGAGGCCAATCACAGATGTTGGATAGACACACATGGGTACAAGGAAGGTAAATCTGAGGAAACCTTGGGTAACAGATGAAACACATCATGTAATCAACAAAAGAAGGAAATACAAAAATGTTAAGGAAAAAACAGGAATAAAGCAATGTGAATCCCTTAGGAATGAAATAAATAGCAAACTCTGTTCAGCCAAGGCAAAATGGCTGCGGGAAAGTGTGAAGTAATCAAAAAGGAAATGATCCTCAGGAGACTGACTCAGCATATAGAAAGCTCAAAACAAGTTTCAGTGAAATTAACAGCAAGGCTGGTAACATTAAGAGTTCCAAAGGAATTCCACAGTTAAACACAGTTAGGTGGAAAGAGTAGACTGAAGACCTCTATTAGTGGGAGGATTTCTCTGATGATGTATTCAAAGAATAAATTGGAGATGGTGGGGATGACATTGGGAATCAAGTATTAGAGTCAGAATTTAAAAGAGCTCTGGATGACTTGAGTTCAAATGAGGCAAAAAGGATAGATAAGATAACATTCCACTGGAAGATCTAAAATCATTGCTGAAAGTAGCAACCAAACAACGGTTCAGGTTGGTGTGCAGAACCTATGAGACTGGCGATGTACCGTCAGACTTTTGGAAAAGTATCATCTACACAATTCCAAAGATAGCAAGGCAGAAAAGAGTGAAAACTATCACACAATCAAGTTAACAGCTCTTGTATCCAAGCTGCTGACAACAATAATTTAGAGAAGAATGGGAGAGAAAATTGAGGATTTGTTAGATGACAGTCAGTTTGGCTTTATGAAAGGTAAAGGCACCAGAGAGACAGTTCTCACATGGTGCTTCATAATAAAAGCAAGGTTGAAGAAAAATCAAGACGGGCTATGTACAAGAACCAAGAGGCAACAATAAGATTGGAGGACAAACAATGAAGTGCTCAGATTGAAAAGGGTGTAAGACAGAGATGCAGTCTTTCACCCCTACTGTTCAATTTATACACCAAAGAAGCAATGACGGAAATAAATGAGAGGTACAAGAGTGGGATTAAAATTCAGGATGAAAGGATTTCAAAAGTAAGATTCGCTGATGACATTGCTATCCTCAGATAATGTGAAGAAGAATTACAGGATCTGTTGGATGGAAGGAACAATCTAATGAGTACAAAATATGGATTGAGAGTAAACTGCAAAAGGCAAAGTTGATAATATGTAGCAGATACGAGAATAGTGAGAAGCTTAACATCAAAAAGTCTACTGATCTCAAACATTAAATAATAATTTGAGAATGGAGTTTCTGAGAATGTGCAGTTGGAGCACAGCATTGCATGGTAGTGGATCAGGAGAACGTTAAATATCAGATGGACAGGTTCTCTGCAGAATTTGCAAAGGAAGAAGCATAGGGAAAACACTGACAAGAAGAAGGGGCAGTATGATCGCACAGGTTGTGAGGCATCAGGGAATAACCTCCATGGTACTACAGGGAGACTTTCAGAAGGTAAAAGGAGGTGGAGGGTAAAAATGTAGGGAAAGGCAGAGATTTCAATACATCCAGCAAATAATTGAGGACATAAGGTGCTAGTGCTACTCTGACATGAAGAGGTTAGTAGTGCAGGAGAGTAATTCGTGGTGGACCACATCAAACCAATCAGACGACTAAAGACAAAAGACAGAAGCTGACAGAGGCCGAGACTAATTGGTGTGCACATGATCAAGGGCTACTGCTGATTTATGAAGTTGTAAGAAACTTTCACCCTTATCTTGAAGCTATACCATTTACAGTCTACACAGTTCATAAACCAATCACTTTCCCTTCACCCCAGCAGTTCTGCCATCTACAGTTTATTGGCCAATTCACAACAAACATAAGACAATTAAGAGGGACAGAAAATGTAGTGGCCAATTTTTATTTATTTTTTATTTATTCCCCCCCCCCCCCCCCAAAAAAAAAAGGTCAGTGCAATTTCTTTACTTATAAATTACAATCAACTTACAGGTGATATTTGGGACACTTCAACAGCTCTTTAGTTCAAACAAATGTGGTTGCTAAGCATGTACCTGGTTTGGTGCGACATGTCTGGACCCCCACCTAGACCATTCATGCCCAAAACACTATAAACAGCAATCTTTCACATGGTTCACAATTTCTCCCATCCCAGAGCAAAAGCCACTATTAAACTGATGACACAGAAAAATGTGTGGTCTGCTATTTAAAAAGATGGCTGCCAGTGGTCAACAGTGCAAAGTTGGCTGACAAGTTAACAAGCCAGAGAGTGAATTATTATCCTTTTGTTGGTCTGCATATCGTGGTTATAGGAGGGCCTCTGACTACTACTCGCATATGCTGCATTCTGGTGACTACACCAACAGAGGGAGCTAGTGACTTACTTTTGTTTATTTATTTGGCCACTTTCCACAATTATTTTATCAATCCTGTTATTTGGTTAACTTGTTCTTGTCTGCATTATATTTTTTATCTAAAATCACTGCAAAAGTATCTCAGAACCATAGTGTCACTTTTCCATTATAACAATTTTAAAATTTAATTTATTCATGTTTTAATTTTTTACATTTTATCATGGTAGGAACCTCATGAGCCCACTTCAGATTTAACCTATTGTATTTTTATTTTATTGCATTTTGCACAATTTAAAATTAACAAATATGAATAAGCTTATAATAGTGACATCTAACATGCCTATGACACAAATGTATTTTGTGGTTACTGTACTTCAGTTTAATTTCAACAGTAGCACTGTTAACAGAATAACTCTGCTGGCACTGTGGCCTAGTTCACTCCACATTTTAAATATGTGTGATGAAGCTCACATGATTTTGTATTTATTTCATGATGATGTCACTATGACTTATTCATATTAGAACACGTTACCTTATCATACTTTAAGCAAGTTTCCAGTCTATGAAAATAACACATTTCATTATGGCATATTTTATTATTTTGAGATATAAACTGTCCACTAGTTGTATTTCTTTTCTCATGTTTTGCTGCAAATCTGAAGACGGTCACTGCTGACTGAACCCAATAGTCTGAGGACCAAAAAGTTTTGTGATCATCGGAAATCAAAGAAATTTATTCTACATCTCCTCTGTGTGGTGAGTACCAATCTATCTTTTTTATATTACATCCTGGATTTTCCACTATTTTAAGTCCACTTTTCTTTTACATAAGGTAAGAAAATAGATCCCTGGAAGAGCAAAAAAAGACTAAAACTTTTTGATATCAAGAAGAAATACAGATGTATGTACATACCAAATAAAATTACAGGACCTCATAGGTAATTCATTACATTCAGATCTCATGTGTGTGTCAATTTTCCACCAGTTTTCAAGTTAAGGATAGTACTGCCATAAATGTTTTAGTTGAAAATTAGTCTTTAATACAATTATAATGGCAAGATCTGTTTATTTAATTCAATGTTTCACTATACTGTCATGGTTACATATATACATTACCAATACATATATCCAATTCCATACACCCAGTTTCTAAAATTTACAAAATAATCACTGCTTCACATACACCCACAATTTAAAAAAAATATTGCACTGAGACATTTTTATAAACATTAACCCTGACTGACACAAACTCCTTTATATCCTCAAAAAATGGAGATTTTAATGTACCATTCACCCTCAATAATATCATATAGTTGTAAAGTACAGTCTTTCACATTGTATGTTATAATCTTGATGGCATTCCACCAGAAGCAATTATAGTTTCTCCTGTTATGTAAGAGGCATCCTCAGAGCACAGAAATGATACAATTCCAGATATCTCATCAGGATGTGCAAGTCTGAAACAAAAGATCAAAATGTTTTGTAATTTATTTTTAAAAACAGTGTTACAAAGGTGAATATGGCTTAATGATTTTTTCCAGTGAATGCAATACAGTTCACTGTGTAGTGCCCTTGCAAATAACAATTCCCGGTTCTTGTTATGACTGTTGTCTCAATAATGCAGCAATTGGGATGTTTTAAATGACTCCATTATCCACTGATTGCACTCAACTGTTTTATAAATAATTTTGTATGACAAACTTGCACATTTAAAATTGGGATGAGTCAAAACAGATGCCAGGTTAGGTGATGTTCAGAAGCAAACTGAATAATTTACATTTAATAAAGTTCTGTGTTATTTTTCCTTAGCACTGTTCTATTATTTATTTTGTGCTTGACAAAAACTCTGTTTCTATAATTAAAAAAAAAGATAAATATTAAATTAGTACATCTGTAGTTCTAATTTTTTTGTATGTAAAATGAAGAATAAGTTGTTGTCAAGTTTGTCACATTGTTTACTTTCTCAGACATTCATGAAATTTCACGGTCTACAATTCCCTATTGGTGGTCCTAAACACACACTAAAAGTGTTGCATTCAACAATAATAACCAAATTAAGAATGGTTCCCAGTTTGGTTCAGCCCTAACATTGGTTGCCACATTGGCAGCTTTAGTATAAATTTTGACACTTATTTTCTCGAGCTGCTCCTAAACTAATGACATGTCCCTTGTTGAACAACACAATTTCCCATGCTTTCATTACTGGGAACCAAATCTAGTCTCTGAATAATTAATGACAATAGCTATCACCTATGGAAGTATTCATTCTATTGAGTACAATTCTTTCATCTTCATATCAGCTGAATGATCAATTTTTTGTCCCTTATGTGTTGTCTAGTTGACATTCTAACAGCTAGCAAACAGAAAGCTAAACCAACTCCCTATGACCATCAACATCTCCAGATCTGTCCCCAATAGCACATACAGGGGACCAGATCAAATGTCAACTCTGCCCCAGTGCAAATATCAAGGGTATCAAGAGACAGTTACAACCAGTTGTGGGCCAGCTTTCCTCACAAAAACATACTGCAGCTTCACGACACCCTACCCACCCAAATCAATCCATGTGTTCTGGCCAGAGAGGGTGCAACGTCACATTGATAAAGTGAGCTTATACTGCCAAATTGTTTGTAAATTTGACTTGATTTTGTAATTGCTGGAATAACTCGAATTCTCTCCACCCATGAAGTATCATTCCATTTCCTCCTACCCTACTGGGTACATATTTCTTGTCAGGCATTATATATTAATATATCTAGATTCCAAAATTGTAGTATTGTCAAACATACCTCCTCATTGGGATCTGTGAAAGTGTAATTTCATTGGTTTCTTCACTTTCATAAAGCTGCAACAAATTCACAAAACAATTGTCAAAGTCATCGTTCTTGTTACATTACATAAATTCTAGAATATGATACAAAGCAATGAAAGTAAATACAACCAAGAACATATAAAACATACATTTAAAATACACTAGTACACTTGTGTGCAAAATTTAAGGTCAAAAGTAACTTTTGAATGATGTTTCACTGCCAAGTAACATACCTTGAGGAAAATTGGACCATACATAAAAAGAATTGCTACAGTATAGTACAAAAGGTAACTGAAAGCAGTACACAAAAGATGAACAGAAATGACATTTATATTGAAAGACAATAATTACGCTGAAGTCACGGTGGTCCATGATGGTGGGGCATCACTCTCAATAGGGTGCTTGATCACCGCATACTGCAGTGCATGCTCTGCAATGTGCTTCCATGTTTACCATAAGGTTGGTAAAGTTCTTGTGATGGGGCATTCCACTCCTCCAACAGCATGTCTGAGAACTTATTGATGGTTATTGTCATATGTGTACATGCTGCAATACATCTCTCCAACACATACCACACAAGTGACATGGGATTTAAGTTGAGGAATGGGTGGCAGGCAGTCCAGTCCATTCGCTAAACATCCTCTACTTCTAAGAGATCCTCCATCTATGCTGTTTGATATGGTCATGCATTGTCATCCATAAAAATTAAGTTAGGGACAAACGCACTCCTGCAAAGATGCACATAGGGAAAGAGTACAGTGTCACAATAAAGTTGATCAATCAACGTACCATGGGGGTCAATATTCTCAAGCAACATTATGCCTTAAACTTTCTGGCAGATTACAACTGTGTGCCAGCCCGAGACTTGAAATTGGGACCTTTGCCTTTTGTGGGCAAGTGCTCTACAGAAGAGCTTCTGTGGAGTTTGGAAGGTAGGTGACGAGGTACTGGTGGAAATAAAGCTGTGAGGCCGGGTCAGGAGTCATGCTTGGGTAGCTCAGTCAGTAGAGCACTTGCCCACGAAAGGCAAAGGTCCCGAGTTCGAGTCTCGGTCCAGCAGACAGTTTTAATCAGCCAGGAAGTTTTGTATCAGTGCATACTTCACTGTAGAGTGAAAATCTCATTCTGGAAACATTATGCCTTCTCATATCGTAACACCTGGGCCACGAAACTGCTCATGTTTGACAATGCTGAATGTACTTTCATTTGGCGAAAGCACATCCACATGTAGCAATGACCATCTAGCAGTTGTCAACCACACTGGTGGAGGAATGGAACACCCTACCACAAGAACTCGTCGACCTTGTGACCAGCATGGGAGCGTGTTGCAGGGCATACACTGTAGTCTGTGGTGATCATACACCCTATTACAAGTTATGTCCCATCTTTTGTAATGTCCAGGGGACCTCCATGAATCGCGGTGAGTGCTATGTAATTATCATTTTTTAATAAAAGTGTCATTTCTGTTCATCTCACTGCATGTTTCTTCCAATCACCTTCTGCAGTATGCTGCAGCAAGTGTCATCAAGGTATGTGAAGATGTGTGTACACTAGCAAGAAACTTCTGCAAGCAGCTGGTGATGTGTTTACATTAGAACAAAAACTTACTCAAGTTTACTTCTGCAAGTTGCTTCGGCAAGTTAGTTACAGGAACTTGCTGCAAGTACAACCAGAAGTGTTTCCAGTAGAGTTGCATTGCGAGCTTGCAAGTAGAAGTCTACAGCGTTGAGGTCAAAAACAAAGCAGCTGCCCCCATTGTTGTTTATTATTATTATTATTATTATTATTATTGGAGAAAAATCATTATGAAAAACATAATTAAGAAACAAAATAAATATTTGGGTAAAGAAATTTATACAGAGGCATACATATTTAATTTATCAAGAAACACTGTCGAATGAAATAAAATCAGATGACTTTGCTCAGATTATCAACTTTCTGAGAATGTCGTACGCTAGTTTCGGGCATCTCTTGTCTACTTTACAATTAAATATTTGAAAGCTGGCTACAAAAATGTGGCAAGCTGTACAACCAAGAGATGGCCTTTTAATTACTCTTTTCTCAAACATTATTTATTAATTTTATTACGAATGTAATGTATTTATGTTTAAGGTACTATAAAACAAAGTCTTTAAATTTTAGCTATCTGAGCTGCTATTCTACATCTCCTTCTGGCGAAACAAAGTAATCTGTAAATTAATTTCGTACTTGTTGGCTGTGGTGGCCAATTATATATGTTTAGGGGTTTCCAAGGGTACATTTGTTTTGGATCATCTGTCTTTGCGCCATTATCCTTCCCAGCACTGATATTTTAAGTTTCATCAACTTGCAGAGGTCGACTTGCTGGGGGTATTTTTCATGTCAAACAAATTTCAGAAGTAGCTTCTGCAAGTGACTTGCAAAAAGTTTACTTATATTGGACACAAGCCTTTACTCAGCAGTGACAAATCAGTGTACATTTTTAAACATTTAACTGTCTTGCTATATATGAATGTTTAAGTACCACTACATCTACTTCTAGGTTTGAAGAAAACACTAAGATTCAGTTCACTTGAGTGTAATGTCAACATAATGGTAGTTGTGTGGTGAGTGGATAGAATGCTATGGTGCATGGACTAAATTAAGCAGTTTCTACCAAGAACAAAGTTTAAAGTCATGAAAAGTTACTTTTTTTTCATCTGTAACGCCCTTAGTGTAACGGAAATTGCAAAGCGACACCTGCAGTTATACAGGCAATGTGAAAGCTCATAATATGCAGTTTCAACTGAAAGTGTGGCATTTGTGTAGCAAATATCAGGTGACAGCAGTTACTGCTCTGCTTGCAGTTGTTTGGAGCAGAATATTCATACCTACAAAAAATACACTTTCTCCCGGGTGAGGACACACTCTTTCTGTGTTAAGTGACAGTATAATCTTAATCGGCACTGTAAAACTCATCAATCCTTTGAATGTTTATGGTTTTATATATTGGAGTAGAATTTCCTGGCACTTTAGAAAACGAAACTCAGAGGGGAGAAACACGTTTTGAAACACCTTTGATGTGCAGCAACATGTACGCTACATTTTTTCGTATTACGAAGGTATAAATTCGAATTCACCAAACACTGCATGTCACTTTCCGAAGCATTGAAATCGAGATTGCGATGCGCTTTTGTAAGCCCATCATAGCTAATGTCACATGTTCTCGCCAGCTGATGACAGCATAGGACACTTGATGTAGTCAGCAAATAGCAAGATCACTCTTAAGTAGCGCGAACACACAAATAAGAAAAGTTAATGATTTAAATTAATATACATAGCATTCACATACAATATTGGTCTCTAAGATTAATAAGCTGGAAGAGAAGCTAAGTTTCTACATATAATGTCGATCTTTTTTGCGCTTGTTACACTTTAAG
Organism: Schistocerca serialis cubense; assembly: GCF_023864345.2. NCBI lineage: Eukaryota > Metazoa > Arthropoda > Insecta > Orthoptera > Acrididae > Schistocerca > Schistocerca serialis. The sequence continues at coordinate 206,105,974 of NC_064641.1, forward strand.
ATACATCACACAAATGTGCCACTAAAATTTTTAATAACGACATAAATGTCTGATCTTCTGGGCTCGAAATTCTTCTAAATGGTCTTCCTCAAAGAGTTGATTTTTAAATGAGAGTCAAACGCTTTGTGATTTAAGAAATTCATCGTACATTTTCACACATAGCTCATCTTAAGTAAAAGGAAATCTGCTTTGAATGTAACGCTTTTCAAACGATCATTCGTAATATTTTCCTGCGACTTGTTAGAAATAGGTTCATTTCTGCAGTTGCAAGAGAGCGCCAGATAACAAGCATCACCGCGCTTGTGCACCTACGATGACACAGGAAGCCCATATGTTCGTACGTGTAAAACATTAAAAGATCTTACATTATGTCATAAAAGAAACAAGACACCAGAGGATACTTCAAGAGTGTCGGAATTTCGTGAACCATACTACAACACATAAGTCAGCTTAAAATGCACATTCGTATGTAAATTTTCTTGGAGTACCAGTACTGCATTATCTCATTTTGGTTCTTTATTATGGCATAATGCCATACGTGCACTTGACATGCAGTGAACAGTTGAAACTAGCCAATAGTGTGAAATTAAAAACTTAGTTTCAAATAAATTGACTGCCTCAACAGAAAAGATTAATAAAAGCCAAATCTCTTTAGCAAACCGGCAAAAATAACTTCATTGTTCTGTAAGGCGATTAATGTTTGACTGTCAGAAAGGTGGAAATAAAATCTAAAACTAATAACATATTTTAGTCTTCCGTAATAACGCGAACGTATTTTAATTCAGTTGATTGCTCCCAGCCACAAAAATCCGTTTTGTTATCATTTAACGTGAGAGCAATAAACAAATACAAAACAACAAAATCACTAAATGTAAACACAGGTCATGTAGAGACGACCCATCTCCCCACCACAAGTCAGACTGCTCTGTGCATCAGCCCCAGATTTACTAATTTCCGAACTGGGGCAATATTAAGCAGTGGCGCCCAGCCACACTTCTGTAACCAGAAGCGGGAGAAGGTACTACTCATACGCGACTCAACTACGCATGCGGAAGAACCCGGTCGCAACTGCTGAAACGAATCTAATTTAAACAGTTGTCACGCCACGCTCATTGGAGGCAATTTCCATGTTTTGTTGCTGCAGTATTATTCTGCAGTAGTGGGATACAGTGATATCCTTTGTTAGAGTATTGGTTATTACCAGTCAAAATCACAAAAATTTAACTGAAAACTAAAACGATGAAAACTCCCCGGAATTTTAAACAATTCCCGGGTTTTTCCCGGTTTTCTCCCGGATCTCCCGGTTCGTGTACACCCTGTAATAGCATACTGTGAAGACATGTAATTGTGTTGTAGTCACTTGGTAGTGAATTAATGAATGTCCAGAAAGTTACTGCACTTTGCTCACCATTAATTTCGTTACATGCGTTTTGCTCATCATTAATTCTGTTATTCACAGATTGTAAAAACCTCTTCCACTCAGGAATTGCTGGCACTTGTAGAGTGGGCTGCAATGTCAATGAGTGGATCCACTTTCAATGGCAGTGGTGGGGCGGATACACTGGTTCCCATTAAGTCATAGAAGTTAAGAACCACTGGGCATGGCCAGTCCTTGGATGGTGACAGTCAAGGTATGCTACACAATGCTGGTCATTTTCCCTTCGCCTTTACAGAAGAAGGGACAGGATGTGGTGGCCGAAAGTCCTGGATCTACAGTCTTTGTATCAGTGTCTTGGATTTTATTCCAAACCTCTCTGCAGTATCTCATGAAGTGAGGGCATGCAACACTACTGATGGTGATAAATCTGTTGGACGGTGACATCAAAACTCGGTAAGCCCCTTGGTGCTCCAATACGAACATGACATTTCACTACACAACACCATTACAGTCATCTACACTTAACAGACATACTTATCACACACAGCTCTCATACATCACAAAGGAAAGGTAGGTGTGGGTGCGAAGATAGGAAAAACCTTTCCAGTTAGGTGGCTGAACCTGCCTTTTTGGGGGTCTCCTGATCAGTCATACTATAAGACTTAATTTTAGTGGTGCCACTGTAGTAACCTGCTGGTTACTACACCTAACACCCACAGCAGACCTAAGTTGGATGACTACAAGTGTAGCGCATGCCGACATTCAAATCGTGCACCCACAACTACCAAGGCGACCGCCAGATGCAGCCTGGTCACCCACCACTGCCACAAGGTCTGCTGTGCATGTGCTGCACCACACCAGTGACATCTAACGTGGATAGTGTCCTCATAAGGACATTCACTGGCTCCGGGGCCCTTGGTTGTTAAATGTGTTTGAGACATGTAAACTACTTTCACTGTTAGCTAACTAGTTGTTATTTAGTTAGTTACCTGGTCCATAGATCATTTGAACAATTATTTTATTGAAATGATGTGGAATGAATCAGCATTCTTGTTGATATTGCTCTGTGAACAAATAAATTGTACCTCTGTGGGTTTCCTTGTGTTACCAGTTAGAACACAGGTGGTGACAATGCACATCAAATTTTCACGTATTTCAGCTTTTGTGGTTTCTCTGCCACTTGTCTCTCATTGGAGGCTTTACACTGGTCATTTCTGCAACAATGACATGCACATACAGCTGTGGTGGAATGATTGTTGACTATGTTCACCCAGGTTCAGCTGTACCCCCAATAATGAATCCACAGAAGATTGGAACACTTACAACAAGCAGTGTTACCAACATTCCATGGCATTCCAGGTGGTGGACACAAAGACCTGTAAGGCTCTTTCTTCATCGTGGAGACCACTTAGTATGTATCACTTACTGTGCAAGTTAGTTCCTCTGCAAGAACCAGAGTCACTTTCTTTTGATGATACGTGTCACTTGCTGTCCTCCTGTCAACACAAGCATATGCACATGGCCACTGAACATGTTGAATTCTACCAATGTCGCTAACAGCTGCAACAGCTTGGGCTGCCAAGCTTCATGGTCTCAGTCTTACGGGACATGGCTAAGTCTCAGGAATCTTATGCAGAACCTACGGTCAGACATGCAATTATTTGTTCAGCCCCAGATAAGTAGGTGTGCCAACATGCCTTTCAGTTTAAAGACCTTACGTTGAATCAGGTTTCAAATATTCCACTTTTGTTACATGTCCCCATGCCGCACGTCACCAATTGGAGGCATTTTTCGGTAATGGGAACAGCGAATGCCACTTCCTTTGTGGCCCTCTTGTTTCGTATAGCACAAGCGGAGGGTCCACCACAAGCACTGGGCATCTTGCCATGAATGTAAAAGGAGAGGTCACATAGCAGCATTATTTCAATCTTAACCCCCCCCCCCCCCCCCTCCTTTCCCACTGCAAGAATCTATGGACATCGACACTCAGCTGTTTCGCCATAATGTTCATTGTTGTCTGCAGACCAGAACAAACTTTTCACTCAAATGAGAGTGATGGATAAGCCACTAATCCTACAAGGCAACATGGGGGCCACTGTGTCCCTGTTCAACTCATAGACGTAAGCCAGTCCCCCCCCCCCCCCCTCCCCTCTTCCCATCATTGGTATACCTCAAGCAACACTTGGTAAGCTATAACAAACAGCAGATTCCTAATCTTCACTGACTCACATGCACACTGTTTCATCAACGTGTTCATTGTTGTCTGCAGGCCAGAACAATTTTTCACTGAAATGCTGGGGATGGATAAGCCATTAATCCTACAAGCCATCAATGGCTAATATCATAGGGAGTGATCAGACTGATTTCCTTAACTGATCATAAAGAAGCTGTTCTGTAAGCTTCAGTTCTGTTATGACTTCAATATCTCTATTAATTCATGATTTACGGTTGACTTACTTTAAAAATCAGTTGTCCATTCTGTTACATATCAGGTGGTTAATGATGCAAGTACTGAAAATTAATTTGGGTCAGATGCCTTTGCATATTTTGGTTTCTTATTGTGGACGCAGCACATCTGATGTCACATCAAGTGCCTTATCATGAAATGGATTCCTTACATGCTGAGTTTTCGGATCTGTTTTCCCCAGGGCTAGGCTGTGCAAACAATTTCACAACAGCATACATCATCCTCAAGCCCACGACCCATCCTCACTTTCTCTCTCCCCCCCCCCCCCCCCCACCTCCCCCCACCCCTCCAGCTGGTGACCAGTAGCTATTGCTTCATATCATTTGGAGTGATCAGACCAATTTCCTCAAGTGAGTGGCCACGCCTTAGTGATCATAAACAAGCTAAGCTGGCTGGGGGTCAATTCTTTTCAAAAATCGACATGGCCAAAAACCTCATTCAGATTCCGTTGGATGAAGCATCAAAACAGTTGCTTGTGGCTAACATGCCTTTCAGCCTCCATCAGTATCAATGGCTAATGTTTGGGGTCCCTAGTGTGCCTGCCATATTCTACATTTTTTTAGAACAAGGGATGACAATTGTCCTTTATTGCATCATCTATATTCAAGGTATAGTTGTGACAGATGCTACCATGGATGATCACCTACGTAACCTCCATTCTCTGTTTACTGTTCAGCTAACATGCTGGATCAAGTACACAACCTCCGTTCTTTGTTTACTATTCTACAGGCCATGTGCCTTAAATGCAATCTCACTGTCACACTTTTTCCAGCCTTCCTGCATTTTTCTGGATCATGAAATTTCCCAGCAGGGCATGTGACTAATAGAGCATGTCATTGCCATTATAGGTTTGCCCGATCTGTCTAATCTATGAGAATCTCAGCAAAGTGGTGTGCTATTGCAAGTTTAATTCCAGAGTGCCTACTATCATCTATCCCTTGTATCTGTTGCTTCAGAAAGTGCTCCTTTTGTTTGGTCTGCAGCCTGTGAGCATGCTTTTATGTGGCTTAATGATAGCCTTTGCTCCGTGTCATGTCTTGCAACATTTCAACCCGGCAAGCATCTGCTTCTCACTATGTATGTGTCACAGTATTCAGTGGGGGCAGCCTTATGCCTTTGTATCAAAAACACTCATCTTGGCTTGGAAACCTTATTCTCCAGAGGAAAAACAAACTCTTGCTATTGTCGATGCCTTAAAAAATTTTACGTGTTCTTGTATGGTGCAAAATTTTATTTGATCACCCACCGTAAGAGATCATGCACATGATAAAACACAGTAGGCCCGATCATCCGTCAGGCCTGGCATCAGACCCACTAGGAATTTTTACGCAATGGGCCACTGCCCTCTGCCTCTTGGATGGCATCATTCTCCTACCAACAGACAGGTTTACTCACCGCATTATATTTACAGCAGCTTTGCAGCAGGAGGTCCTCCACTTACATCAGGGTCACTGGAGGATCTCTTGCACAAAACTGTTGGGTGTGCAGCCATGTGCTTTGGCCGGGCATCAATCGGGAGGTGAAACACAAGTGTTCAGGCCAGCAGGAAGCACCGTGCACTGATTTTTTGCCATGGCCAGCCCCTACACACTCTTGAGAAAGAGTCCACACTGATTTCACTGATCCTTTTTTAGACTTGTTGGCAACTGATGATCTTTCTAATTTTCGTTATGTCATTTGTTGTCCGTCTGCGACAGCTGACATGACTGTCAAGGCCCTGTCAAAGAAATTCTCCATAGAAGGCTTGCCTTGCGCTCTGGTTTTGGACAAATGGTCCTCAGTCTGTGGCACAATTTTTTAAGGACTTCTCTGCAGACAATGGCATTCACCATATCACGATGCCTACTTACATCCACAATTGAACAGCAAGGTGGACTGGCTTGTTCAAATGTTTGAAACACAAATGTGCAAGTATGTAAATTTCCTGGCCGAGGAGGCTCTCACATTTTTTTTAAGCTGTTACAGAATGCTGCCAACTGGGGCCAAGAGTCCCACTGAGCTCCTGCACACCATTAGCTGTGGATGCTGCTCAACTTCTTGCTGCCAGGCATGTGCCACCAACAGTGCCGGTTTTGTCAACATTCAGGCCCAGCACGGCAGGCTGAGCCAGGGCACTTGGATGGCACTGTCACTGGATTCCAAATATAGTCTGCAGCCAGTGTGATCCCCTGGTGGCCACGTCTTCATGGTTCACACCAAAGCTCAACTAGTGGCACTTCACCAAAACCAGTTGCATCCCAGAATGAGTGCAGAGCTCCTCCATTACGCTCTGGGTCCAATGTCTCATTTTTCATTGGCCCTGACCACTCTGAGGGGTCAAGTAGGCCTGATTGTGCCCACCTACCCAGTGGTTAGGGTTCTGTCAACACCAATGGTAAGTTTGCTTCCTGCAGCCGGTGCTGGCACCTCCTACTGTGCTCAGCAGGTGCTGCTGTCAGCGGGGACGGGGACGGAATCAGATCTTCATCGCCAGAGCTCCTCTCCAGTCTGGTGTAATCTGCCCGTATCAATGCTCCTTGTCATGGACTCTGTTGTCCGGATAGCTCTCACCTGCCAGTGGCCCTGTCCACCAGACACCCTGGGGTCTGCATGCGTGGCCTTGATCCACTCAATTTTGCCTGTATGCAGCAGTCCAGTCTCATACTTTTGGTTGCCTCTCCTGGCACCGTCAAGGATGTTACAGACATCTCTCCAGTCACAGTATTGTGTACAGCAATGCATAGTCTTTCCCCCTGCAAGAAAGGAGTATAGTAACCCATTGGTTACTGCCTGCAGCAGACATAAATCATGTGACTATGTCAAGCACAGTGCATGACAAGATTAAAACTGCAAAGGTGTCTGCTCACCAACTGCTGTTGTCAGCTTTTCAATGCACAAGCAGCAGCACACCAGTGACACCTGATGTGGATAGTGCCTTTTATAAGAGCATCCTCAGGCCTCCAGACCCTCAGTTGTTAAATGGGTTTGAGATGTGCAAAATACTTTCACTGGATTCTTGTTGATGCTGTGTTTCATTGTGTTCCTTGTTAGCACACATATCACACATCAAAAATGTATCTCTCACTGTGGTTGAGTAAATATGTCTGATGAACAGTAATTTGCTGTAATGATTTTCTTGACTGATGTTGAAATATTTGAAGGCCCATAACTCCTACTTGATATTCTTATGCTGCAATGGGAGACAATTCAAGCCTCTGGACCTCTTCAGAGGTCGGGTGAGCTAAGGCATTTGAGCCATCTCATGCTGTGAAACGTATTCCAGTTAGTGTTACTTTTGGGACAGGCTCCACAGTGTGGTAAGCAGTTGACAGCTCCAGATGCTGAACATTTTTACATAAAGCTCACACAACAGCTTCAAATAAGTACTCACTTAATAAACTGAAAATAACTCCAATGTATAAACATGAGCTCAATGAAGTAATTTGGTCTGCTCACATAAGAGAACAGGGCAGGAAATGCTGGGAAGGTATAGTCTGTCTGTAACCTGAAAAGCAAGCAGCACTCATGCTGGAGAAGGTAGCCTTTCCCTGAAGAACACTACAGATGCCAACAGGATGACTAGGAATCAGTTTCCCCTATAGCAGGGCTTCCCAACGTGTGGTCCGCGGACCCCCTATGGGTCCGCCGGCTCTTTCTAGGGGGTCTGCGGCCACCCTTCACCAAATCGTGTAAAATAATGAATAAAAATGTGAAAATGAAATTCATCACTTTTTTTTCCATGTGAAAAAAATGTGTACTTTTACTTCAGGTCGTATTCCCAAGCAGCCTTTGTGGCTCCTTAGTGAGAACGCATGCACAGTTAAGTGCTGGTGAATGCGGCTTCTCTGATCGACTGTTTCGCAACAATACGGGGGTCGTTTGTGCGCCGGCTCACAGCGGTAGATGTGCTGAAACCTTTCACGCATGCGCGGAGCGAGCTTTGTCAACCAATCACATCACTCGCTGGCACGTATGCGACCCCAGGCATCTCTAAATGTTAAACTTGCTTTGTCAGTGCACTACCTATTTAATAAGTTGATTTTAGACCTTCAAGTTGTTTTCATTCGTCTCTAAACCAAAGACTATTGATACTTCGGGGGGGGGGGGGGGGGGGGGTGGGTCATTGGGAACAGACTAATGGTCCGCCATGGATTTTAGAGATTTACTTAGCTTCTATGCATGTGCGTTTCTTGCAATATTAATTCATAATTGTATTAAATGTAGTGTTAATCCTTTTTGTGGAAAGTAAACACCCCCCTGGAATGCCTGTGCACTGCGTCGCCAGTGATTCATAAGGCACAATGCGGAGAGTTGGTGGAAGTTTATGAAAACCCTGCAGTTGCTTCTTGTGATGTGGTAGAATGTAATGAGGGGGGAATCATCTGTTCTCTCTCCAGTCAGCAGACCTATGAAGGCGGGAACTGCATGACCACATTCATATGGACTGCCTTCCCCTGCACTCCTACCCTCCACCCTTTTCACCTGAAGATGACAATTTAAGGGATTTGGCTCACAGCACTTAGATGTGGTAATACATTTGATATTTGTTCTTAAACCACTTCATTTAATAATAAACATTAATTTTATATAATTAAGACACTATTTTTAATAATCTGTGATTTTTCTATCCCCTGCAACGCAGAAACTATTAGTCCTAGACAAAAAACGAACAGGACCTTTTTTTTGTAGGAAACTTCATGTAGTTTAATTCTGTACTGGGAAACATTTTTGCTAGAAACTTTGGTCTTTGAGTTATTTGGGACGAATATATAAAAGTGCCTTTAAATGCAACCTCTCCCACCCCAACACCCACACCCCAAAGGAGGGGATTTTTAGTATTTTGTTCATAACACCCTCCCCCCTACCACTGTACAAAAACTTGCAATTACATGAATTTTTTGCTGATTTTCCTTCCTTGGCTGCACTGTAGTATATCACATGTTTGTGCTTTTCCAACAATACAGCAAAATAATTTATCCAACTTTTATCTTGAAAACATAATAATTCTGTTGTCGTTCCAATGGAATTTGTAACCCAGTGCACTGTTAAACAAACAAATCATGACAAAACAGATTAAAACTTGTGAAAATAGTTCTTGTTGGTATAAAAATAAGTATGTAATTTCTTCCTGATACTACAGTTTTCATACACTGAAAAAATAATGCTATAGTGGTACCCTATATTGTTTGAAAAATCTCTGCCAGTGACAAGTGTGTATTTGTTGCTTAGTTTTGTATTATTTCCTATTCTGTAATTAAACTATAAACTAAACTACTTTAAAGTAAATGATGTCAATACAAGAAGTTACAAATGGCTTCTGTTTTTCAGTATCAAAAAAGAAAGAAAATTCAGCTTGTTCACGCCTTTATTTAAGTTTTAGCAATAGCTGTATGACGGCTGTTTAAAAAATTCCGGTACATTGTCCACAAAAATTTTCTACGCTTACCTTTTACTTATTGTGCATGGTTCCCTTTGCAATACTTTCCTCCACAATTGATACACTGCTCCCAACACTGTTTCCACTTAAGGAAGCAGTCTTGGTACGTCTCCTCCTGGATCGCGGGAAGTGCCATCTGCGAATTTTGTTTTATTTCGTCTAACGTTGCAAATCTTTGTCCTTTCAACGGGGTTTACAACTTTTTTTATTTACAAAGTCCACAGGGACCAATCAGAAGAGTATGGAGGATGAGGCTGCACAGTGATTTCATGGCTTGTGCAATAGTCTCACACCAACTAGGATGAATGTGCAGGTGCATTATTGTGATGCAAGAGCCATGAATTGTATCGCCACATTTCAGGTCATTTCCTTCTCACATTTTCTCATAGGCATCACAAACATGTCCCGTTAGTACCACCAATTAATAGTTTGTCCCTGTGGCACAAATTCATAAAGAACTAATCCTTCAAAGTCAAAGAAAACTATCAGCATGGTTTTGACATTTGACCTGACCCAATGAGCTTCTTTTTGGTCTTGTAGAACCTTTCCCAGGCCATTGTGACGATTGAACCTTGGTCTCAACATCCTAACCATAGACCCACCTCTTATCACCAGTTAGGATTCTCTTAAGGAACATCTCATATTCATTTGTATGATCCAAAAGCTCTTCACAGATTGCAAGGTGAAGGCCTTTCTGGTCTTGACTCATGAGCCATGGGGCAAAACTGGCAGCAACAAGATACATTTCAAGACATTGTGTCAGGATTTCATGACATGATCCAACTGAAATGTCACATTATTGTGCAATCTTCCAGTCAGTCAGTCTTTGATTGGCACGCACAATTTCACTGGCATTCCTGATGCAAGTGTCGAAGGGCGTCCTGAACTACAGTCATCCGTCCAGCCATTTCTAAACCTTTTGAACCATTCGTAATGCCAAGTACACCTTAAGCACTCGTCACCGCAGGCTTCCTGCATCATTTGGTGTGTCTCTGTAAAGGTTTTCTTGAGTTTCATGGCAAATTTAATGCAGATGCATTAGATCTCTGCCATCTCGAAATTCGCAAACTGTACGACACAACATTCTACTCAATACCACACTGGACAATAACTAACAGACATACAACAATGAGGTTTCCGGTAGTTACACATAAAACACAGGCGTGTGTAGGGGTGCCAACTGCATTTCGCTCCAAAACACCATTGGCTCTACATTACAAATACTCCAGAATTTTTTGATCAGACCTCATATTCAAATTTATTAAATTAGCTTTTCTGCCTAGGAGTTAACACAATTTTAACAGTAACAAAATTAGACTGTCGATGACAGACTCCTAAATAAAATAAATACAACTATTAATGTGATGCAAACTTAAACTGTGAATGTAACTGACTTTATATACTGTAACTGAAAGAGTAGTGCAAGACGCAGTAATAACCTCACATTGGAACATGGTATGCACATTCTAAGGACATTAGGCAGAGGTTGTGGCAGAGGGCATTGAGGCACACTACAGCAGGTAGTGACACCCAATAGTGTGTGTTAGGGTTTCGATGCACCTTGTATGCAAAAATAATTTGAGAAGTTGGATGATTAGGAAATTGCTTGGTGAGTGCGTAAGTGAACAAAAGTTGGTACTATTGGAAATGAAGAAGGAAGATCCCTACTTTGACAAGGAGACCATCTATGGGCCTAGTCCAGAAAGTGCTAGTGGGCAGCCTTACTCTATGACGACTGATTGAGTCCAACAATTTCAAAGCTGAAGATTTCACTGAGCAATAAACTTGGCTAACTACGTACAATCAGGATGAGACCAGTGCCTTGTAAATATGAAGAAGAGTTGCATGAAACAGAGAGTGGTAAGCCTTCACATACAGTTAGTCGTTAGATGATGAACAGGCAGCATCCACAGCAGCTTTTCATCAGAGAGGTGTTGCAAAAATCAAGACAGTTCAACAGTATCTAACCACTGGGTACCCAAGTAAGTCCTGGGTCAGGATGGACTGTGGTATGACAAAAGTAATGCATGAATTATGTTTTTGTGAGGAAGAACTGAAAGCCATGGTAATGGTTCCAAGGGAAAGCCCTTAGGTGGTCCCTTGGAGCTGGTGTTAAGCCAAGGCTACAGAGTGAAAGCTATATTAAATACAAAAGTCATTGACACATAGAGCGGGTGTGACCAGCGGTCCTATGGTTGTCACTAGCCCATTAATGACAATGAGGAAGAGTGTGACACATACCATGGCACTGTACATGATGCTTTTGTCTCGGGCCCATGGGGAGCTGAGTGATGTACCAACTCTAACCTGAAACAATTGGTGGGATAAAGGCTGATGAATAAAAATCAGTATGGAGCCTTGAAAGCTCATCATGAAGGGTAAGTAAAATTTGATAGTGCCAGGCAACATAGTATGCCTCGTGTACATTAAAGACGACAGCAACCTGGTGCTTAGAAAGAGCATCTCAGAGCGATGTCTCCAACCTAATCAAACGGCCAACTGTACATCGTCCCTTCCTGAAACCAAAATGCCCCTGTTATTTGAAAAACAGCCTAACCATCCTTTCAAGCACTTTGCAGAATACAATGGTGAGGTTAAGCGGTTGGAAGCTGTCAATGAACATAGGGTTTTTTACTGGTTTATGGACTGGGACGAGTACTATTTCACTATTGTGAATGGAAAGCACTTTTTATGCTAATACAGTAGAAGATCACGAGTAGATGACTTTGAATAATACACAGTTGTTGGATCATCTGATTATAAATTGTACCAGAGCCTGATGCCCTATAGTATGACAGGTCAAGAGCCTGAAGCAGGTCCAATTTCAGTGAGAAGTTCATTATATAATTTTGCATAACGGGGGTGAAGGATAGAGAGATTTCTTCAACTGTGTTTGAAAGGTAGACAGGTAACCAAAGGGACACTGACATTGTCACAAAGTGTGTTGCTGAGTGTTCAGCAAGAATCGATGCATTGGTTCAAATACTACCATGAAGAAAGAGATCCAGAACAGTTGTTGATCTTTGGTGGCCCAAAATACTATGGAGTTTGGCCCTTACCTGGGATGAAGAGGCATATGTTTCCTTGGAGGAAACATAGGACTCCCAGAATTGCTTCTTACCATGTATAATTAGACAGCAAGCCTTACAAGAAGCCAAGAAGTGAGGAGGAGGTTGTGCATAGAGGCCATTTGACAATCCTTAATACCTGTTGTAATGTTTTTAGTCCACCATGGCACCAGCCAGTGGTCGAGCAGACCTGTAGAAAGAGGAACAGCTGTTCCAGCACCACAGATGATCACATCATAGATATATCCCACTACCTTACTGGTGCAATCTGACACAGAGAGAGTGCAGGTGACAGCAGGGATATACAACTGCCAATTGTTTCTCAAAGATCCCAACATGGCAAATGGTCCAGTGTGCACTGACAAGGAAGTGATATAATCACCAGAAAGTGATCACAGTCACAAGGATCACCACTGTAGCAAAGCAATGAGATTTGGGGGATAAGATCGTAAAGCTACAAAGTGGGTAGTATGTACACTTGAAAGACAAATGCCTGAAATGCTGTCATTTAAGATACAGATTGGGGGTAAGAAATACTGCTTCACATTGCAGCAGTCACACATGATTTTGACATTTCCTGGAAGCAAATTCCACTCAAAAGTGAAGGTCAATGTGTCGGTGTTTACCCTGTTATCTGTCGGACCTTGAAGTGGGTCCCTCACTTCTCCAAGTGTTTCATAGTTGTTTTGCCGATCTGCAGCATTAGATCTTGGAGGAAAGTTAATCCCTGTATTGTGTTGAGGTTCTTTTGGGGCATTATGGGAACAGGTGTGTCACCAAGTTGTTAACAACTGTATGACACTGACACCCCCCCCCCCCCCCCCCCCCCCCCCCGGACAGGCTGCCTTGATGGGTATTAGGTGATGTTTTCTGTTTTCTGCACAGCCCACATGGTAATCAAAATATGTGGTATAAAATAAGAGAACACAGCGGGAGAAGTCACAATCAATGTCCTATGAGCAAGCTAGGTTGTCATCAGAATACGTATCCTAAACAGTAAGTATGAGAAAATAAATAGTGAGAGAGTAAAGGACGATGCACTGCAATGGCTTGCGGTCCATAATCATCACACACATACTCTTCAACAGTTGCGAGCCCCCACAATTATTGGAAAGCCCATGACTGTATGAATATGTTTATTTTTCATGATGGCTCCACATTTTCCACTACCAGTCAATTTTAACCGCTGTTTTGTTGTGCTAAGCATAACGCATTTTAAGACTTACTTTGTTTCCAAGCTTTTAATACTTATATTTTCATATTAAGCTGGTAACGTATGTGTTTCTCATGATCAAAATACTGTATTATCATTATGCTTAGCCTTTGTTTCAAACATATCAGATTTTTGGACTTCAAGAATTCACTCACTCACACCATCAGCAAGCAACGTAAGTAAAATGTCTACTCAGAACAAATGTATACACTGTAGATGAAACAATAAAAAAAAAAAAGATAAAAATGAATCCCTCGAAAAAAAGTGCAATTTCACACACTCTCCATCCAGCCACAAAAAGAATTTTGCTTTGTTAGATGCATTTAGTATGCAGTGAAGAATAACCTTAAATTCAACAATATAAGTACGCAATAATTACAATTTTCACCACATACTTCTAGAAAGGTTACTTAATATTGAAGCATCACAAAAAAGTATGCCCAATGTTGAGAAAACAGCATATCATTATCAAGATGGGGTGTCAGACTGTAAGATAGCGGGGAAAAAAGTTAAAATCACATATTATGGATCTTAAAAAATCTCATACTGCAAAACATAACTTTTCCTTTTTCTTATTGTATGCTTATACATGTTTCACCCACTGTGTGTTGTCTTCGGTGGGTCTCAATTGTATATCTGAAAAGTTTGGATTTTACATGGTCACCTGCTGTTATGCACTTTATGAATTGACAACATATGTTTTTTCTCATACTGTGCAACCTTTGCTTTCTTCATGGAATTTATTTTTTGCCTCTTCATTGTTACCTCATATCACAAATTAAATACATTAATGATGGCACATTAACAAAAAAAACTACTTTTGGAAACTGATATAACCTTGCTTCACTGACATACAATTATTTTCATAGAGGTACAGCACATAACATAAAAATCCTTAGTACTTAGCTTTCTCCCACCACACAGCTACCACAACACCTAGCGAATGCATGAATTCCAGTTTGCAGGCTATTGTGGTATTGGGAATGTACAGAAATGCATCACAGATGGCTGTAGCTGAAAACAGCTATTATAAAGGCATGCCTTCCACTTCTCAGGCTCTTATTATATTATATTTATCTGAAACTTCCCCTCTCTGTTAGTTTATCCTAACCTGATTTTATTTGACTATATTTACAGCATTAGAGTCATAAAATAATTTGAAACTTCCAACATCCTGGATACATAAACATGACATTTATTTGTTCAGCTACTGATAATACTTTGTGTAAGACCTACAATATTATAAACAAGAAACAGACCAATCATATCAATGTTAAAGTAGAGAGAGGACATGATATGAATGGAGTAAGAAAGCATGAACATTACACATATAAGAAAAATCAAACAATGGAAAACCCAGGATGGAATAACGACAATGTTATGAAAAGGATATGAGGGAATATGGTATAGTTGTAGGTAAACAACTAGAATTCTCTCATATACAGATTTATTCACACTTAGCGTCTACACAGATAAAAGTCCGGAGGCTAACTGCCGTTAGCGTCCAACATGCTCTCCAAAGCCCCTCTCCTCAAAGATAGCACACTTACGCACAGAACAAATATCGATTTTTATGGCGCTCTACGCCACATAGCCCCCCCCCCCCCCCCCCCCCCCACGCGCAGTATGGAGTACGTCCCTGTGAATGGGGGGGGGGGGGGGGTGAGAAGTTAGGAAGGTAACGCACAGTTCTTCTGCATCAGGCGGAAGCGGTCGACTGGTAGGAGACCGGGGGGTGAAGCCCGGTACGTCAACGGTGAAGTCAGCAAGCGACACCGGCGGCTGAAGACGACGTGCCGTCCTGGAGTGAAGGTGTAGCACTTCGTCAGCCGGCAGGCGGAGAATCACCTTGTCAGAAGGCCTAGCAAAGGCACGCAAATTGCCACACGCAGCACTTCTGCTCAATTTAAAGCGGCGCACCACACGAGATTCTGCACTTCCTCCCTCAATATTGTCACACGCGAGCACCACACACACTGTATCGCCATCTACGACAACAGATAATTTATGTATGTCATCAGGGTGCACATGTGTTGTGAATTCTTGGATGGCACCTGTACGAGCAATGGTAGGGAGGCAGGGAGGTGTGGGAAAGCCATGGCAGGGGGAAGCATCTGCTAAGAGGGGGGTGGCAGGTGCACTAGACTGTGCAGGAAACAACCTCGGGCGATCAGCTGACAGACGAGGGAGCGTGACCGAAGGCAACGAGGAGCCAGCGTGGGTTGAACGGCGTGACAAAGAGCTGTCACACGAAGATGGTAACACAATGGTAGAATCCGAGTGGTTGGCAGTTCGACTGCGAGGGCTGTGAGGAGTGAAGCCCCGAAAAGATTGGCCACTCGAATTAGATGAACGTGGAGAAGGAGCAGTGCTCGGCAGAGAAACATGCTGTGGAAAATCAATACCCAAATGCATGGTGTGGGAAGATGGATGGCCGCTCGAAGCAGGAGTGGGAGAAATAGGGGCAGAATCAGGGAGGTTCACCTGACGCTCAATGAAAGCTGGTTTCACTCGGTTGAGTGAGACCGTGGTTACAGAGTCTTTTATGAGGAGATCCATGTTATTCTCAGAGCGTTTGACGACCTTGTAAGGACCTGTGTAGGGTGACTGAAGCGGGGGGCTTTGACTGACTCGTCTCTGAGAAACACGTACTCACAAGAGTCTAGCGTGCGTGGTACGTACACGCGCGGAGGTGTATGAGCAGCCGGAGGTGGCGGCTGAATTTTGCTGCAGTGCAAGCGCACCCGCTCGAGAAGTGAAAGGAGTTCAGAGGGCTGTGGAAGTGGGGTCGGAGTGACTAACTCTCCAGGCAAAACCAGAGGTTGGCCATATACAAACTCGGCTACGAACCCCTTGACGTCTTCCTTGAAAGTCGCACGAAGGCCAAGAAGCACGAAGGGCAGTGCCTCTGTCCATAGTGAGTCATGGCAACGCAGGGCAGACTTCAGGGTGCGGTGCCATCGCTCGACAAGCCCATTGCTTTGGGGGTGGTATGCAGAAGTATGAATTTTGACAATACCTCACATTTTACATAAGTCAGAGAAAACTGAAGATTCAAATTGTCGCCCCTGGTCAGTGGTGAGGTAAACAGGTGAGCCAAATCTAGAGATCCACGAATCTAAGAATGCTCGACTTACTGTCTCAGAGGTAATGTTCGGAATAGGCACATCCTCAGCCCACCGAGTCATCCTGTCAATAGCTGTAAACAAGTAACGGAAACCCTCGGAGGGGGGCAAAGGGCCTACGAGGTCGACATGAACATGGTGAAACCGGCCTGGAGGTTGGGCAAAACAGCCAAGGGGTGGAGAAGTGTGGCTGGAAACTTTGTTCTGTTGACACACCATGCATGCCCTTGCCCAAGACTGACAGTCACGGCGCATATTTCTCCAGACAAACTGTTCAGCTACCAGACGGGTGGAGGCTTTGACACCGGGGTGTGCTAATGTGTGTAGTTTGTCAAAGACCTGGTGTTGAAGGGGCTTAGGAATGAATGGCCGCAACGTACCAGTCGATTCATCACACCACACTAAGTCAGATATACCAGGGAAAGTAGAACGTACCGGTTGGAGAGAGGAGCTGTGGTCTGAAATTAACTGCATGGTATCGGGGTCTGCCGATTGCAACCGAGGTAGGTCCGTTAAGTCAATTAAGGTTGTGACCGCACCAACACGCGAGAGAAAATCAGCGACCACATTGTCCGCTCCTCGGATGTAGCGAATGTCATTTGTAAATTGCAAGATGTAATCGATGTGACGAAAGCGTCGTGGGGGCGGATCAGCCGCAGGATTTTTTATGGCAGGAACCAACGGCTTGTGATCAGTGAGCACATAGAAATCTCGTCCCTCAACATCAGTTCTGAAGTGTCTTATGGCCTCGTAAACTGCAAGTAGTTCTCTGTGGAATGCTGAGTATTTCTTCTGCGCGTTGTTTAGCTTTTTTGAGAAAAACTGCAGGGGGGTCGTAACATCGTTGTATGTCTGACTCAGTACTGCACCGATAGCATTGTCACTAGCGTCAGTAGTGATAAACATTGTGGCGTCCGCCCGTGGGTAGTGACAGCGGAGACCAACAGCTGTTTGAGTTTATTAAATGCCTTGTCCATGTCTGGTGTCCATGGTACCTGGCGGGTGCCAGAAGCTTGTGGGCCAGCGAGAGCATCTGTGAGAGGAGCCTGCACCGCAGAAGCGGCTGGCAAATGTTTCCGGTAATAATTAACTGTTCCGATGAACCTGCGTAATTCCCTGTAGGTCTGAGGGCGTAGCATCTCGAGAACAGGCTTGATCTTGTTCTGTGGTGGTGTCAGACCGTCCGATGACACAACATAACTTAGGAATGTGACGGATGACTGGTGCAATTGTCTTTTTATTGTTCAGTTCAATACCAGCGGCTGCTAAAATATCTGTCACGACTTGAACACGCTCCTCACTCTGTTCTAAAGTAGAAGCAAAAACCAATATGTCGTCCATATATACGAAACAAAAGTCTAGATGGGATAAAGTTTGATTGATGAAACGCTGCCACGTTTGGGGTGCATTTTTCAACTCAAAAGGCAAAAATTTGTATTGGAACAGCCCGAAGGGAGTGGTTATGGCAGTCTTTTCAATGTCCTCCGGAGCCATAGGAATCTGATGAAATGCGTGCTTACAGTCCAAAAGAGAGAAGTACTTTGCACCTGCAAGCCCATGATTGAACTCTGCGATTTGTGGGACCGGATATTTATCAATGATGGTGCGGGCATTTAAACGCCTATAGTCTCCGACTATACGCCAAGTACCATCTTTCTTTTGGTCAAACAGGATAGGACTAGCCCAGCAACCGGAAGAAGGTTCAATTATTCCCTTTTGTAACAGATCGTCCAATTGTTCTTTTGCAATTTTCATAAATTCCGGCTTGAGGCGGCGTGGACGTTGCGATATGGGCGGCCCGTCGGTTAGACGTAACCGATGAACTGTGCCGTTAGTGACTACTGCAATACATGGCGCGGCACGATAGTCAGATGTCCGTGAAGCGGAGCAGGCAGTGGCAGACGGGCCAAGCTGTGGCGCTGAGGGCACGGAAGTACACGTGTGCCACCCGCTCGTAGGCTGCGTAAATGCCGCACACGTGTTAACATGGGCGAGGTTGGTACACTGGTTCTTGGTAGCGGGCCGTGCCACTACGAGCGCTGTAGGCACGAGTGGGCGTGGCCGGACAGCAGATGGCCGTAGTTCATTGCCACAAGCTTGGCAAGTTAATTTTCCATTCGGAACGCAAGGAGCATGAGCACTCGGGCATACCCTATCATTAAAAAAGGGGGTGCTGACACAGTTTACAGAGTTCACAACATTGTCGTTAACATGCGCGGGCACGGGAACACCAGATTGGCACGGACTGACCTTGTCTGTAGCCGACGAGTCGTCTGCTTGTAGTGCCGTGAGGCGTTGTTGTGTGGAGGCCAACTCGTGGTATATGTCGCGGAGATGCAGCAGCATTTCCATACGTTCCATCCGCAACTTAGAAGACTTGGCGCACTCCACTAGCCACTTGTTTGTCCAAGATTGCAGCTCCAAGGATAGGTTTACACACTTCTTAACACAGCACACATGTTTGGTGTTAGCCGAACTGTCACTCGGCGAAGCGAAAGGAATATGTTTGTTAAGGGAAGGGTAAAACACAGTATTTTGCACAAAATCTAGTGACAACTGATAGTGCTTGAGGAAATCAATTCCGAGAATAGGTTCTTCAATTGTTGACACTAGAAACGTCCACTCCAGCTTGCACTCGGGCGAAAGTTTCACTGTATACAAAGTGGAACCCGAACACTGTAGGGTAGACAAGTTCACTGCACGAAGTACTGTTTTGTGTGGTTGCACTTTATTGGTTGCTAGGCGAACCGGCAGCAAAGAGACGTCTGCGCCACTGTCTACCAGAAAACATACACCTGATCATAAATCGCGAACATAGACTCGACCACACTTACTGTTATTGTCCGAAACGGAGTGCAATGTGGAATGGTGCCCGTTGTTTACATCGCAGGAGGTGGCACCATAGCCTACCTGCGGTCGGAGTTTGGGTAAGAACACGGTGACTGGCATTTGCGAGCTTGCTCCCAGAATCTCGCGTGGAAGAAACAGTAAGTTTGGGCAGGCCTGTGCCCTTGTGGGTAGTTGCTAGGTGACTGAGTATGTGCCCCAGAGTCTTCCACAGAGGCCGATGCACTGTCGTTGCGAGGAGTTGAAGGTGCAGGCAGGGCGGCTAGTTTAAAAAACTTGTTATCAGCAGCACCAGACAAGGGCATGGCGTCAGAAAGCGTCTTAGTGCGGTCACGTCCAAAATGCAGTGCACGGAGCTCACGTTGCCTGGCGGAGTATGCTCTGTTGGCGGCGCGTAAATTTCATTTACTGGCCTATCTTCATACGCAGAGATTGCAATCTGGACAGGCAAAGGCAGCTTTTCAGTCCAGATTTCTGCGAGCGTGTCATCAGGCATAACTTGCTCATCGACGAGAAGATGGATGCACCGCCACAGCTGGGACGGAGACCTGTCGCCGAGACGCTCTTCGTAGATGAGCTGTCGCACATTTTCTCTCCTGGTTTTAGAGACGCGCTCCAGTATCGTTTGTTTCGCCACAGCATACTTCCCTGCTAGGGGGGGGGTGCTTTGACCAGATCATAAATTAAATCGACGCGGTCGTGAAGATGGTTCATGAGGCAGGCGAAGCGTGCGTCATCGTCCAAAGCACAGACATTGAATGTTTGCTCAACCAGGTTAAACCAGAACTCCGGGTGAGCGGGTTTGAAGTCTGGTAATTTCGGCAGATTCGGCACTGCAGTCACTGCGGAGGTGCGCCTATTACTTCGGACGGAAGTAGAGCATGCAGAAGATTGCGAGTCCGGATTATTGGCGTCCCGTAATGCGGGAATCGCGAAACTCACTTGACGCCGGGGGGGGGGGGGGGGGGCTGAGAAGCGACGGACGCTCGAACGGTGTGAGGATCGTAGTCAAAATGTGCATTCTCATTGACGTGGTAGCTCGGAGAGAAGCCACAAGTGCTTAAGTACGCCGGTGAATGTCCGTTATGCACACAGTATTCACTCGACCGTAAGTGGTGGGGCTGGTTGTAGATGTCGGAGTAATTACTATCCAGCACAGAATTGTTGACCTGATTAGAAGTAGCACAAGGATCCCACACACGTCCACTAGGATGCACACTCGGTGTGATATTTGCTGTTTGGCGAGCATTGAACACCTGTTGACTAGCCGGCGCGGAAGGATACACACGTGGCGGGAACTGATTCGAGTTTGAATTTACTACTGGATTTTCCAAAGTAGCAAAACCTCGCTCGACGCCACGAACTGTATTGAATTGTGTGTTCGACACAGGAGTAGAAATGTTCCGACCAACACTCTGTGGAGAACACGTGGGAAAGTCCAGGCTAACAAAGCCAGAGTCCGCGACCGTTGGCGGTTGGAAGAAACTGGCGGCACTCGATGAATTCCATTGCATGTTCTGGCTGAAGGATTCCGACGATTCTTGCGGCATGTCCACTACGATGGCAGGAGTGCTGGAGAAATGTTGCTGGAATCCGGGCGGCGGTGAATGCTGAAAGGCCATTGTCTGGAGCTGAACAAAGGCCCTTGCGATCGCGGAGAAACCCGACGCGGTAGGCGCGTAAATAACCTTCAGGCGGTAACTCGGACGCGTATTACACGGGGTCACCAGTGAGGGAATATGGTATAGTTGTAGGTAAACAACTAAAATTCTCTCATATACAGATTTATTCACACTTAGCGTCTACACAGATACAAGTCCGGAGGCTAACTGCCGTTAGCGTCCAACATGCTCTCCAAAGCCCCTCTCCTCAAAGATAGCACACTTACGCACAGAACAAATATCGATTTTTATGGCGCTCTATGCCACAGATACATTGCTATTCACCGTATAGAGGAGACACTGAGCTGCAGGCAGGCACAACAAAAAGGCCTTCTCCTAATGCAGAAAACACACACACACACACACACACACACACACACACACACAAACCACTGTTACTGGACACTGGGGCTGGACTGCATATACCAACTCTGCCTCGTGGAAAAGCAATTAGTGGGTTGTGGGGGTAAGGAGGATGCTGGGGCACAGTGAGGAAGGGATAGCAGAAATGGGGTGGGGGAAGTTGTAGTGCTGCAATATATCCTATTTTCCTGTAACCCTCTCTGGCTCCAACCTTCATCAGATCCTGTCCTTCATCCACCTATCCCCTTCCCTGCCCCCCCTCCAGCCCTACACAGTTTTCTATTCCAACAATGCACCCACCAGTCTTTTTTTTTCCCCTCCTCTCCTCTCTCTGTCTGCTCTTCTGCCCCCCCCCCTCCCCCGTCCCCACCCACCTGAAAACTCCCAACTGCACCGAGCAGCTGTATCATGTCTCTACCATGTCCCTACATGTTCCCATAAGCAGCAGTACACCTTCTCCCATGCTTACTCTGCTATCCTTCCCCCCTCTCTGTCAGACTCTCCTCCTTACCCCTACCACCCACAGATTGTTTTCCATCAGGTAAAACTGTATATGGCCAAAGACAATGTGTGTGTGTGTGTGTGTGTGTGTGTGTGTGTGTGTGTGTGCGCGCGCGCGCATGCGTGCGTGTGCGTGCATGTGTGTTTTCTACTTTTAGAGGAAGACCTTTCGGCTGAATGCTCAAATGTACAGCGGTCTTCTTTTTGTGCCTGTTTGTAACTCAACTTCTGTTCTACATGGTGAGTAGCAGACATTCTTTTCATAATATTGCACTTATATGGAATTTTTATATTATTAAGAGATGTATATATAAGGAATCTTTATATTATTAAGATACATAACTTAAAAAAAGATGCATTTTCAGATAATGACAACTATCATATTTGCACATAGACCTTTCGCAAATACTTACAGCACTTGAAAATCTTGTTTTAACAATTCCTGGTGCAACACAATTCACTCTGATATTATCTTTTGCCAAATCTACTGAAGCAGCCTTTGTCAGACCCAGAAGAGCAGTTTTGCTAACGGAGTATGCTCCCAGCAACTGAAATGAAATGCAATTCGTAACCCGACACAAGCCACATTTATCATTTTATAATTTCAAACAAAATTAAAACAGATCAAAATTTTTCAGTCTTAAATGTTTCTCCATTCCTTCCCCAAAATTTAAATTTTCCTATATTTTACACAGTTCATATTCTGTATCTACTAAAGTCAACCTCAAACCTGAAGTCAATTTTATTGTTCAAGGGTATACACAGTGCTTAAAAAACAGGTTGAGTTTTTGCGTTATTATAATTATTTGGTATTAACTGTTTTGGCTTGTCTGCAAAAGACTGAACATAACTTTAACATGAGTATTATACAGCAAATACGAAGCATGATGAAGTGAGACTGTGAACTTGTAAATATACAGACCTTAACAATCACTATTCAGTTACTGAACTACTTTTACTTACACCTAAAGGTTGATATCCAGCAATGGATGATATATAAATTATTGATCCTCCACCTCTCTTTCTTAAGTAAGGTAATGCTTCTTTTGATAGTAGAAATGCAGCTTTCACATTAACCTCAAATATTTTGTCCCATACTTCCTCAGGGCACTGAAATAATAGTAGAGAATTTTTAAATAACAGTTACATAAAACCATAACAGTATAAAGTCATATACACATTACTATGCATGGAAGCTGTGAAGGAAAAAAAACATTACACACAAATAATAATTTGAATAATCATCATAATACTTATGCTATAGGATCAGCAAGTGAAAGAAAAAAAAAACTGAAAATTCTTACATTAAGTCATACCCATTTTTTCCCTCAGACTGATAACTGGGCCATGGTCTGTGCTTTCTAAAAAAACTGTTTTTTTCTAATTCCTTCAGAGAGAACAATTGATTAAGATGATTATTGTCTTGGTTTTTCTTCACTTTCTGTGGTGCTTCAGGAATAGCAATTTGTACCAGGCAGATTTCAATGAATTCTGCATCTTTATTTGGGCATTAATAGTTAATACTGTGACTTTCCTCGAACCACCTTATCTTATCCCAAATATTATTTTGTGGGCTAGCCTTGTTGATGGAGATGCAGAATTCTCTCCATTTCTCTCTCTTCTTCCCTTCAGCACTTTTTTCATCCTTGTTTGTGCCTTCATGAGGAGGACATAATCTGTGGTCATGTTTTATATATCCATAATGCTTCTTTACACTGCTGTACAACTTCTGCACATTCATTGTCACGCTACTTCTGTGACATTTTCATAGGCTGGTGGAATGTCTTATGTCAGTGAACATTATTTTCTGCAGCTTCATTTACACAATTCATCAAGTTACCATAGCCTTTTACAGTGTCACTATTTGTCTAAGTTGTTCACTTTCTGTGTAATTTCTCATTTAGTCTTTTACCCATCTGTCTTCTCTGTATTCCATCTTTGCCTTGGAATTATCATTTGTATCTAAGGTATTCCTAAAGTATTTAATGCAGGCATGTAATCCAAGCCTGGGGTACGACAATTTCTTTCTGTCTTGCTTCAATACAATTAGTTGGTTAGCCATCATTATGTCTATTACTGACAATGTTTTTGTCATTCTTTGTACATTTGGTGGACAACCACCATCATGTATAATCATTGTTTGTTTTTCCAATAATGTTTTGATAACTTTGGCTACCCTGTCTTCCTTTCTATAACTGCATATTGTAAAGATGACTATAAAAATGACAGCTTCCTCTACTACAATCATGAGGTGATACTTTAACTAATAATCAACGCAAATATCTTATATTATGTTGATGCATATGTTCATGGCACTTTCGCTTCACATGTCGGTATTCCAGTTACTATGGGTTTATTTACTGATTGTCATTTTTTGTTTGTAGTTCACTGTTGTTATGTGAGTTCATATACTGTCATTTGTGCATAGTGAATGGAGCTACGGTTGCTAAAAAATGGAGTGCCAAGTGAAGAAATTGGAGCATTTCTGACATATTCTTCTGTTTGATTTCAATAGAGGGGTGACAGCAGTGGAGGCAGCCAGAAACATTTTCCCTGCATATGGGGATAATGCCATTAGACAGAGCAAATCAAGAAAATGATATTCTCATTTTAAGGAGGATTGTTTTCCCTTAATAACTCTCCACATCCAGGAAGACCTTCAGGGTTTGATGAAGATTGTTTAAACGCATTAATCCACAACAATCTACAACATTGTACTCAAAAACTGGCAAATGTGATGAACTGTGATCATTCCACTATCATTGGCACGCAATGGGGAAGGCTCAAAAATCAAGTGTATGGATACCGCATGCTCTAAGTAAAAAATCACGGAAATCGGCATGTGCACCTCTGCTTGTTTTTCACCAACTGGCTTGTGAACAACACTGACCATTCCTATCCTGTATTTTACTGGTGATGAGAAATGGTGTCTTTAACCTAAAATAAGGAAAAGAAAGGAATGGTGAAGCCATAATAAAGCAGTTAACTCCCTGTACAAAGACCAGCACACATCCACAAAAGATAATGTTATGCATCTGTTGGAACAGTACCATAAATTACTTGTAACCATCACTGCTGACATTTGTCGTTAACAATGCAGATGTCTTGCACAAGCAATCCAAGAACAATGACCGGATTTGGGGTTGGGAAGTCATTCTGCATCCACCTTATTTGCCTCATCCCTGCCTCAGATTTTCACCTTTTCCGCCCTCTATTGAACAACCTTCAAAGAACTTTCTTCACAGACGAAAATGCACTCCAAACATGGCTCGACAAGTTCTTCGTCTAAAAACAATGTGATTTCGGAAAGTTAACCCACTGTTGGCAGCCTGCTGCAAATTGTGAAGGAAAATATGTACTTTCTGTTACGGGTATCTGTGGTGTTTATTAAATTTAGGGAAAAACACTACAAACTTAAGCAACAAACTAATACAAAGAAAAAAGAGGTCCAAAAAATTCCCTACCTCAATAGTAATACTTAAGTTCATGCACACATGTTTTAAGAAACATCTACACAGGGTAAATTTGTAACCCACTGCAGTGTGCCAATAAAGTGAAAAAGAAAAAACTGTGAATCAATCATTCCTCCATCATCCAGGGCAAAAATTGTTAAAGAGTCAATGAAAAGTTATTAACACCTACTTATAAGAGCTCTATAGAAGAGCATGTAGAAGAACTGTGGCTCAACTTTAAACGAGTAGTTTACCAGGCACTTCAAAGACATGTACGAGAAGTTCATGCTACGGGGGACCCTCCATGTCATACAACCACCATAAAGAAATAGGGACCAGTATATCCGCAGCTCGTGGTCTCGCGGTAGCGTTCTCGCTTCCCGAGCACGGGGTCCCGGGTTCGATTCCCGGCGGGGTCAGGGATTTTCACCTGCCTCCAGATGACTGGGTGTTGTGTCTTCAACATCATCATTCATCCCCACTACGGTCGGAGGAAGGCAATGGCAAACCACCTCCACTAGGACCTTGCCTAGTACGGCGGTGCAGGTCTCCTGCATCGTCCCCTACGCTCTGTTACGGAGTATGGGACTTCGTCGTCATCATCATCATCATCATCATACAATAGGTGTAGAACAAAGCATAGATCTATAGATAAGAGATGCTAAATGAGACTAGTTTGGTATCAAGTGGGCAATGGGTGAAGCCTTCAATGACTACCACAGCAGAATGCTATCAAAAGAACTCTCACAAAGCCTGGAGGAATTCTGTTAATATGCAAATAGTGTCAGTGGCACAAAAATTAGGGTCCAACGACTCATTGACAAGATGGGAAGTGAAATTGTAGGTAGCATATCAAAATCACAAATGCTGAACTCCATTTTTAAATGTCCCTTTGCAAAGGGAAAGCCAAGAATATTGCCCTTGTTTAACTCTCTGAGAACTGTGAAGCTGGGTGAACTAGACATCAGTGTCACAGGCATTGAGAAACAGCTGAAACTGCTAAAATTAAACAAAACTCCAGGGCATGATGGAATCCCTATCTGATTCTATACTGAATTTATGGCTGAGTTAGCCCCTCTTTTAACCACAAATAAGGAAGATTGGAGCAGGCTGTTACACAGGTTGGGTTCACCTGTCTCAGTTGCTGCTGCTTCCTAGCAGTCTAAACTCAAATCACACTATGATCACAATATTTTGGGCAGAGAATACACAGTTTCTAGTTTCTGCTGACGGTTTCCTGGATTTTATTGGTGTTTTTCTGTTGTTGAAACTATAGATATTCTTTTTTTATATAATTAAGTCTCATTATTCCCTATTTATACAATGAAGTATACAGGGTGTTACAAAAAGGTACAGCCAAACTTTCAGGAAACATTCCTCACACGCAAAGAAAGAAAATATGTTATGTGGACATGTGTCGGGAAACGCTTACTTTCCATGTTAGAGCTCATTTTATTACATCTCTTCAAATCACATTTATCATGGAATGGAAACACACAGCAACAGAACGTACCAGTGTGACTTCAAACACTTTGTTACAGGAAATGTTCAAAATGTCCTCCGTTAGCGAGGATACATGCATCCACCCTCCGTCGCATGGAATCCCTGATGTGCTGATGCAGCCCTGGAGAATGGCGTATTGTATCACAGCCGTCCACAATACGAGCACGAAGAGTCTCTACATTTTGTACCGGGGTTGCGTAGACAAGAGCTTTCAAATGCCTCCATAAATGAAAGTCAAGAGGATTGAGGTCAGGAGAGCGTGGAGGCCATGGAATTGGTCTGCCTCTACCAATCCATCGGTCACAGAATCTAATGTTGAGAAGCGTACGAACACTTCAACTGAAATGTGCAGGAGCTCCATCATGCATGAACCACATGTTGTGTCATACTTGTAAAGGCACATGTTCTAGCAGCACAGGTAGAGTATCCCATATGAAATCATGATAACGTGCTCCATTGAGTGTATGTGGAAGAACATGGGGCCCAATCAAGACATCACCAACAATGCCTGCCCAAACGTTCACATAAAATCTGTGTTGATGACGTGATTGCACAATTGCGTGCGGATTCTTGTCAGCCCACACATGTTGATTGTGAAAATTTACAATTTGATCACGTTGTAATGAAGCCTCATCCGTAAAGAGAACATTTACATTGAATTGAGGATTGACATATTGTTGGATGAACCATTCGCAGAAGTGTACCCGTGGAGGCCAATCAGCTGCTGATAGTGCCTGCACACGCTGTACATGGTACGGAAACAACTGGTTCTCCCGTAGCACTCTCCATACAGTGACGTGGTCAACGTTACCTTGTACAGCAGTAACTTCTCTGATACTGACATTAGGGTTATCGTCAACTGCACGAAGAATTGCCTTGTCCATTGCAGGTGTCCTCGTCGTTCTAGGTCTTCCCCAGTAGGGAGTCACAGGCTGGAATGTTCCGTGCTCCCTAAGACACTGATCAATTGCTTCAAATGTCTTCCTGTTGGGACACCTTCGTTCTGGAAATCTGTCTCGATACAAACGTACCATGCCACGGCTACTGCCCCGTGCTAATCCATACATCAAAAGTGTATCTGTCAACTCCACATTTGTAAACATTGCACTGACTGCAAAACCACGTTCGTGATGAACACTAACCTGATGATGCTACGTACTGATGTGGTTGATGCTAGTACTGTAGAGCAATGAGTCGCATGTCAACACAAGCACCGAAGTCAACATTACCTTCCTTCAATTGGGCCAACTGGCAGTGAATCGAGGAAGTACAGTACATACTGACGAAATTAAAATGAGCTCTAACTTGGAAATTAAGCGTTTCCGGACACATGTCCAC
Source organism: Schistocerca serialis cubense (assembly GCF_023864345.2). NCBI lineage: Eukaryota > Metazoa > Arthropoda > Insecta > Orthoptera > Acrididae > Schistocerca > Schistocerca serialis. The sequence goes on from NC_064641.1 coordinate 206,134,306, forward strand.
ATAACATCTTTTCTTTATTTGTGTGTGAGGAATGTTTCCTGAAAGTTTGGCCGTACCTTTTTGGAACATCCTGTATATACAAATTATATTCCATTATTGTATAAAGGTTGCACAACATTATTCTGTATTAACATTGAGGCCTGTTTTCTCAGCTCATTTTTTGTCTGAATTGTCTGTTCACGTTTAGTTGTTAAAAAAGTTTCTGGTTGGCTGCCACGTGTGACAATCCAGGCAGGCTTTTTTATTACTTTTTTCAGTTGTTTCAGGTTAAGATATTGAAAATCAATAAAAAAAGGACAGACTAAGGAGAATTTCTTCCATACATCATACTTGCAACAGTGACAAAGGTAAAAAGGGAGGGATTATCAACTTATAAAGCTGCAGCTAATCAAATCAATTATCAAAATTTAACAAGAACTGCAAGACAATTCCTCAAAATGAGATTGTCAATGAAAAGATAGGTCAGCCTTGAATCACCATTTGCTAATTTCCAAACAGAGAAAGTTTTTTTCCGATGCTAATGAGAAAGAACCAACATGTTTTTCAACCAGCCAATGTTTACTACAGATTAACTCCAAAATAAATAAAAACTCTGGATTATGATCTGTCCGCGGCAAATTCTATTAAACTTCCTAAATCTTGGTAGGATAATGGGTGGGCTGGAGATCCATAGTTCACTGACTTTTGGACATGGCTCCCCACTAAAGATTACTAGCTCAACAGGAGCTTCTGGCTTCAGCTGAACAAATTTCAAACATTTTTTTCAGTAATTTGACAACAGTTCTTAGGCAACATAGTTTCAATCTCACAAAATTTACGACATGGACAAAGTGAGTGTCACATCAGTGTAGAGGCCAGTTAGAGCAGTTGCTAATGGCAAAGCTAAGGATAAATGATTCCATTGTATAGAATGCAAAATGTGGGTTTATGAGTTATGTACCCCATGACCAGACATCTTTAATACAAGTGAAAATAATGGGGATGCACTTGAAAGTGACTAGACTTACCATGTAGGTTATTTTCTTAAGTATTTACTTAAATTACTATTTTGGTGTCTACACTGGTCTCAATTATGTATTAGTGCTTTATGACTATCATTGTTTGATTTTTCTATTCTTCATATAATTTTTCTTAAATAAATACTTTGGTTTTGCGCATCTAAATAACACATGGCAACCAAATGCAACATTTGTGGCAAGCAACTTTGAGTCTGGGCAGACTGTCACAAAAATTTACTCCAAGAGAACTGTTTTTTTGTGAAATACTACGTGTTGCTATAGCCTCGAGTAAGAAATTACAGCCAAGGATACACTAATGATACAAAATAAACTATAAACACTCCCCCTTCAAAAACTGAAAATCATGAATTGTGAGACCTTGCTCTGTGCTCCCGTTCCAATGATCCTTCAAACAAGAAGCTACGTCCAGTTGTTGGAAGAAAGCACAGGTCACACTTGTCTATAAAAAGGTTTGCATGAGTGATCCACCAAATTACCATTCAGTACACTTGACACCTATAACATAACCTGAGCTCTACTGGAATGAGTTACCTCAAACAGAATGACCATCCATGACAACCAGTATGGATTACTTGCAATGAATTACCACCTGAAAAAAGTTCCACAAACATTCTATCGGATTTCAATACAATTTCAAAGTGATGCAAAGAGTGGAACTTTGCTTTCAGTGTTCAAAAATGTAAAATTGTGCACTTCACAAAATGAAAAATAAAATATTATTCTATGACTACAACATAAATGAGTCACATTGGAATTGATCAATTCATAAGAATATTTGATTGTAGCAATTTTTAGGGATATGAAATGAACAATCACATAGACTCAGTCACAGATAAAACAGGTGGCAAAAGTTGATTCATTGGTAGAATACTATTGCAATGTAATCAGTTTACAAAGGAGATTGCTTACAAAATACTCTCACAACACATCCTATAGTACTGCTAAAGTGTGTGTAACACATACCACACAGGACTAACAGGGGACTGAACATATACAAAGAAAGACAGCACGAATGGTCATGGGTTTGTTTGACCCACCAAAGGGTCTCATGGAGATCCTGAAAAACCTGAACTGGCAGGTGCTTTAAGACAGATGCAAACCATCCCGTAAAAACCTGACCTGCATACAAAGCTTCAAGAATCAACTTTAAGTGATTAATCCAGGAATATACTACAAACCCCTATGTATTGATCTCATAGGGATATGAAAGAAAAGTTTAGATTATTGGTGTGTGTGTGTGTGTGTGTGTGTGTGTGTGTCTGTGTGTGTTTGTTGCACACAGTAAGGAGGAAATCTATAAAATGAGACTCGTGCACTCACTCCCACCTCACTCAAATTGACCACACAATTACTCTATTTCAAATGTGCTAAGACAACAGAGAAAAAGTAAAAGGTGCTATACATGAGATTAAAACACAAATACGACGACAAAGGAGTCGAAAGAAAGGCACAGGGAAATATCACTCGTTGACCGCTTACAAAAAAACAAGAGTGAGCCAGTCACCATGTTAACACATTAAAACCATCTCCCTAAAATCTTGGGAAAAATGTTGGACAATTCACAAAACTTTAAAATGCTAACCACATTTGTTTCAACGTTATCTAAAATAGAGGGCAGATCTGTCGGCATATCTTCCATGGAATATAAAACAATCCAATCTAGGACTAATTAAAGTTTGTATAAGAGGTGCTTCAGCACTCATTCTCCTAGAATGACTTTTTCACTCTGTAGCAGAGTGTGTGCTGACCTTTAACTTCCTGCCATATTAAAACTGTAGAGCACTTGTCCACCAAAGGTGATGTTCCCAGGTTCAAGTCCCAGTCCGTCACACAGATTTAATATCTCAGGAAGTTTCAGTCATCCTTTATGTGCTCCATATGAGAACACAATGAGAAGCTGCTCTAACAACTCATACAATACCTGGCATCCCCTGGTAACAGTGTCATTAGTCTGGCCGAGCTTCTCACTACAATGACAACCAGTAAGGTAGGTCATTGACATGCTAAGATGAAGACTGGTACAATGGGCAGTACCCTCTGCCATACACTTCTTAATTGTTTGCAAAGGGTAGTTGTACAGTCACAACAGGGATATTTGGAACAAAACTACTGTACAAATTTCTCAGGGAAACAGAAATATCTTACCATCCTCAAATTGCTTTTTCATGTAGAACAGAATAAGTTTCCTTTAATCACTGAAGTACAATTATTGTATGTATAATTTTGCATTGTGGTAGTGAGGTCTAGCTAAAACATAATGTCCTAAAAACCAGAGATTCTGTACTTAAACCTTCAAAGATGATTTAATAAATGTTGTTGCCATTGTCATCACAGAATGCAACTCACAAATGATGAAAGTAATATTATTATATGGTGGTAATAGTCATAAATTTTAACTGACATACTGGTAGTTTAGGTAGCATTACAAATGATAATATCCGAAAGAGCAGAGTTATTATACTAAGCATTAGCTGTATGTATTGGCGTTATTTTTAAATGCAATCATTTCAAAGATAGACAGTTTTTTCTTCATGTGCCTTCTTGTGATTAACAAATCAAGTGAGATATGCAAACTTGTACTGACCTATACAAACTGGGCTACAACCTCTGTGGATAGAGCTGCTAATGTCCTTGTGCTTTCTGCCAATATGCAAGACAGAAACGAAGAAAGGTAGTTCACAAATGTATGTATAAAAAAAAAAATTGTATGTGGCTGTCTTGGTACACTCCCCATGTTAATAAACAAATATTTGTTGGTGTGAGTGGCCAATGTCATCTAATGGTATTACATGAATTTATGGCACTGACACTGTTGCTGCAGATGGTTTGATTATTGTCAAAGCATCAAGATTGTTCCTGAATTCAATCACTGCAATTTTTTTTGAGAATGCTTTCTTCTTGTGAACATTATTCATCTGAGTAACTGGCATTAGATCAGATCAAAGCCTGTTGCGAGTGCCTTGACTTTTACTTTTACCATCCAAACCCCCTTCTTAACATCTGCCCAGTATCATTTTGGATGAAGAACCAGATATGAAAATAGCTCACTCTTTCAGGTGTACCCATGATATCCCTCCCAATTTTATTACATTGGCTTTTAACTTTTGTGATTATAATTACTACTAGCTTTACATTTTAAGATAACTGTAATCAGAATGGAAAATGAGCATACAGAAACAATTGTGTGTCATAGCATTCCTTTTTTTAATGACAATCTCAGACAGCTCTCACAGATATAACAAGTATGAGTCATACATAATTAAATCTGAAATAAAAGTAATATGGTAGTCAAGTGGTAGGGTCTACTATACACAGTTCGATTTGGCATATTATATGTGAATCATTATAGCAACAGTGTTTTCAGTGTCAGCTCTAGAAGTACTCTCTTACTGCAAACACAAAAACTGAAAAAGAACATTGTTCATTTATTTACTTTTTAACATATATGTGTAGCAAACCATACTTGTATATTACACAATGTCTAAAATTCCTTTACCTCTAGGACTTGGCTCACAGTTGGATTTACAGCTGCATTTGAGACGATTATATCAATTCCACCAAAATTTGAATCTGCCACTTTCAGCAAGTTCTGCCTGTCACTTGCTTTCGAGACATGACAAGTAACACCTGTAACTGTATGTCCCTCAGCTTTGAGTTTTGCAACTGCATTATCAACATTGTTTTGCTTTCTACTGCTTACAACCACTTTGGCTCCCTCTCTTGCCAGACGCTTGGCGATGGCAAATCCAATGCTAAACACGATAAAGAAATTGTCAGATGCTGAATGAACGAAGAAATTGGGTACCTATGACATCGTGTAATTAAATGATGGATTTCGTAACAAACAAAATTTTATGAGTGATTTTTCGTGACAAACGGCCCTCACTGTATGTGAACCGAAAGAAACAGATAGTTCCTTGTAATGGTATTAAATTTCTTACCCGTCTGTCGAAGCCGTAACAACTGCAACTTTTCCCTTTAATTTACCATCAGAATGGCCCATTGCTGCGGTACGGTTGAAATGTACAGTCGGACTGTATACGTTTCGGAGGGAATTACAGCTACGAAATGCCGACCTCCACATTACTTCACACTTTCATTCAGATTAGGTTACCTACGCGACAATTACGTGCAGGGTCCATGGATCAACTTTACGTCTATCAGCAATTTGTTAGTACTGCTGCAGACAGATAAAGCAGAGAACTTAGCTACCCATGATGTGTTTTGAAGCCGGGAGCTAAAATTTGTTTACATATACCGAGAAACAGTAGTTCATGTGCTTATTACGTCACAATACGGTGTCTGAACTCTGAAGAGAGGTGTTAATTCCGCGAACATGAAAGCAATGACCATCGATGAAGAACAAAGTAGTGGTTCTAAAACAAATGGAAAAGGAAATGGACTTTTGTTGTACTATCACCATTACTCATTTTATTCCCAAAAGGTATGTTCTTATCTTCCGTTGATGTTTTGATATTGATGTTTTAATGAGACAGGTTTCTGTAGGTTGTTTGCCTACCATGCACCATACATAAAAGTTATCTGATTTCTGTGTCTCGGTTTTTTAATGTTACTATGAATATAGGTTCTAATGGCACTGTATGAGAAGAAATTACCGTTCAAATCCAGCATCGTCAACATTACCAAAGGAGAACAGTTCGAGCCATGGTTTTTGCACATTAATCCAAGAGGGGAAATACCAGTATTGCAAGACGGCGTGAAAATAATTCCTGATTCAGGAAGAATATTAGACTATTTGGAGGACAACTTTAGTAACGGCAAGTTTGTACGACAAGAAAACTACAACGAACACAAAATCACCAGTTTTCGTAACGCTTATTTTCATTTCTAGGTGATACACGACGACTTATACCATTGGATCAAGGACCCGAAGTTCGTCAGAAGGTTATTCATTTTAGGTCAGTTATAGACCAATTACCATCAGGGGCAATTACCTTGGGATCATTTTTTCATCCTCAGTATTCTCAGAAACCAAAACTACCATTCATACAGCCAGTAAGAAGAATGTTACAATGTAAGATAGTCATTAAGTTAAATTGAAACAAGACAAGTGAGAAGAACAACAGTAATTGTCATTGTATTACTGCTATTTCAGCTGCAGAGAAGAACAGCTGTATGACTCTTAGATATCATGCAGAGAAGAATCCTGAGTCTCGTGATGTCCTATTGCAGAAAGCAAAGGCTCAAGAAATTAAACACGAGAAATTACTTGTCCAGGATGAGTATCAGAAGCTCCTCGATCAAGTAGACTCAGTGTTGTCTGAAGTGGAAAACGAACTCGCATCACATGCAGATAGTAAGTGTTTCACTTTATTTACATATACTTCACCATGTTCTGCTCTCTGACAGACTGCTTCTTTATGGGATATAAGAACACACAGCGTTCGTAGAATACTTTAGCATTATGAGTGCTTTGTACCCACTTAGACAAAGTAGTAATATTTGTGGCTGTCACAGCATGTCATCACTCTAAAACATACATATTTTTGTGCATTATTCTAATTGATAATGGAAATGAGTTTGCACAAAAAGTTACATTACTTTAAATCCTACAGAATATATTAAATAGTTTATATTTGCTTATACTTGCAAGAAAGCTGTGTGCTTTTTGTGCAGTGCTTACAGTGGCAATATTGGTTATGCCCTCCCTCATCTCATGAAATCATGGTTATGATGACAGACTGATCTGTATAACAGCTCAAGGTGTAGGTTAGGTTGGAAGTTGACAATTTGGTTAAGAGTTGACAAAGCCAATGAATGTGAAAGCAGAAAATCTTGTTGAGGTAAAAAATTGACTGGTAGCTACGCTTAATGTTTACACACGCACCACATTGAAAATTGTGATGTAGGTCCAATATGTAATTTTTACCAAGCACAGCTGTGTGTGTTGCAGCAACTCGTCTGATTGCAACAGTACTTTGTTGACTTCATACTCAGTTGAAATTGTCTTCATATAATCACACTTCACTTGTAAAGAAAATCCTCACCACATGGTAATCATTCTCTGCAGACCAAAGTTTATGGAATACCTTGCAATCATAAGAAAGTCATCTCACCTGTGTCTTGTCATTAATAAGTGCTTAATAGGCTACTCATGGTAGAGAATATAAATTTCTGTTTTAGAATCTTTTGTGCAGTAGCCACAACTGTTATGTAAATCCCAAGTTGTTTGATTTAGAAACTTCTGCACTAGTAGTTTGTTTTCATACCGTTTTTGTATATTAAAGTTACATTCAATTGTGAATAAGTTAATTAACAGATACTGTAGTTAAGATAGTGCTTAGTTCTTGTTGTAAGTGGAAATTATTAACTTTTTACATTATATCATAACCTGAAGTGCTAATCGCTAGGCCTAATTTTTGTGGCTGGCAAATAACGAAAGTTCATGTAATGTGTGTTAAGTGATTTAATTCTGTGTTCAAGTGTGTAAAAGGTGTTACAATGCATGGCTGTTGCCACAGGACAGTCAGAGAGGGAACAATGTGGGTTGACTGTGGGTTGGGATTTCACTTGGGTGACTGTAATGGGGAACTTAATGGGGCTCTCCCATGGAAATGTAGGCTCCACAAACAAGAGAGTCACTGAACGGAAGGCAAAGATTTGTGCCCTTCACGCTGAATTAGAATGTTAAAATTTGATCTAGATAGGGAAAAAGATTGTGGAAACTGGGTAAAGGTAACAAGCAATGAGCGAAAGGGGAATGGCTCTTCAGCTTCTTCATTTACATCTGAGCTTACTGTATCAAATAAATTTAATGTGTTACCTGAAGTAGGAGGGGAAGAGCATCATTCATCTGTAGGACACATTAGGGTGCAGCACACTTCTAGCAAATAAACTAAGTGCATGTCAGTACCAAAAGAGAGTAGGAAGAAACGAGTCATGCTAATAGGTAGCAGCCATGGGAGGGATGTAACCAAGATGGTACAGGACAAATTAGGAAAAGGGTACCAGTTCACAAGTATTGTGAGGCCAAGTGCTAGTCTTAGCTAGGTGACAGAGGAAATGAGGAATTTGTACAGATATTTTGGCAAAGAGTATCAGATTATTTTAGGACATTATGATTACGTGGACGTAATAGTGTCACGACTGACCATGAGTTAACATTGCTGTGAACTGTGTGAACACAGAGTTTAGCAGTCTGATTCTGACTGAAATGAAATACCACAAGAGTGCAGTGCCTGTTGCTACAATTTGGAAATGGACATACATGGCCTACACCTGAATAGGAAAGGGAAAGATATGCTGGCTGAGCTTTTTGCAGATAACATATGGAGTGGCGGGGCACACCATCACACAAAGCAAGCTCCACATATATTTCGAGTCAAGAATGACAGTGGTTGAGTTTGGGCTTGTTCTGCGCGCCTACGTCACTTACTCTCCAACAGCCAACAAATGTTCAGTGGTGTTCTAAGTGCTCTGCTGTGCATGTAATAGCTAATACAGCATTAAATGTGATCATAGTGAGTTGTGTAGTGAATTTTGACTCCACTTGCAAATTGTCATCACTGAGTGTGGTGGTAAGTGATAAATTCTGCATAACCATGTGAGAGACATAATTTGCAGGATATACACTTTCTTCCAGTAGAAAGAACATGTATGCGTGTACCACAACTGTCACTTGGAATTGTCAACAATCCAATTCTCGTTGTGCTCTGATATATGTGAACCGCCGCTTTCATGGATCGGACTATAGTCTCAGAGAGGAAGCTTTTTTAGGTCAGAATCAGGATTCAAGCAGTCTGTTGTGAAAGAAGTCAGAATAACAGAAGAGCCCCACAAAATGTTTAAGAATGCGCGGAAAAGTAAGCTTAGCTTATTTCATCAAAATATTAGAGGACTGAGTAATAAGGTAGAAGAGCTCCTTGTCAGTTTGGAAAATTTAGAGAGCTCTGAAAAAGACATCCTGTGCCCATCTGAGCACCACATAATCACCACAGGGATAAAGTTACACATAAAAGATTACACTCTAGCATCTTACTCATGCAAAACTGATATGGGAAAAGGAGGAGTAGTTACATGTATTAAGACAAAATACAAGTTCAGAAACATAGAGACAAGTAGATTTTGTAGTGATCAGCATGTAGACATGTGTACTTGTGAATTAATACTGAAAATTAGTTCTTATAATTTAACTGTATGTCCTGTAGATACTCAGTAGGAAATTGTGAACTGTACATGAGGAATCTGGATGCATTACTGTGCTATCTGTCAGATAGCAGCAAGCAGTTAATAGACTGCGGCGACTTCAGTGTAGATTTTCTAAAGGATTCTGATAGGAAAAAGTCATCTGGAAACCTTATTTGGATCCTACAATTTGATCTCAGTAATTAACTTTCCATCATGGGTGGATAAAGGCAGCAGATCCTAGTAGATAATGTTTTCTTTGGTGACACTGAAAGCAAAAAAATAACTGTCTGCCCAGTAATAAAGAAATAAATAAATAAAATAAATAGACAAATTCTCTCTTTGATCATGATGAACAGTTAGGTATAGTAAATATGATAGTGCCTTACCGTATGGATACTCCTCATTGTAAATCATTAGAATATTTAATGACCCCAGGGCAATGCTTTTAAGAATAGTTTACAAGAGATAACCTGGGAGGAGATTTATAATGAACCAAATGCTAACATAAAATTTACTCTGTTCCATGGTAAATTCACAACATTATTTGAAGACAGCTTTCTGCATAAGCTAACCAGAAACCACAGCAAATGGTCATGTAGTAAAAAAAAAAATTGTGGGTGACTAGGGAGATTAAAGTATCTTGTGAAATAAAAAGGAAAATGTACCTGTTCGCAAGAACTAGTAGAGATCCTGCAGTAGTAGCACACTATAAAAACTACTCAGACTTATTAGGAAAAATTATTTTAAAAATATCAGGGAACTTGGAAATAATGCCAGAAATCAATAATTCCAAAAGCAGTTTAAGGCTGCATTGAATGTAGTGAAATGAGAGACAGGACAACGAGCCACAGAACAGGATGACATCGCTATTGAACTGAAAGGAAGGGCTATAAATGATGAGTCACAGGTAGCAAAAATACTTAATAATCATTTCTTAAATATAGTAGAAAGATACAGTATATTGGTTTAAGAATCATGAAAGAAGGTTGTATACGTGGAAGAGGCCTGGAGACAGTGGAAGGTTTCAGATAGATTATATAATGGTAAGACAGATTTAGGAACCAGGTTTTAAATTGTAAGACATTTCCAGGGGCGGATGTGGACTCTGACCACAATCTATTGGTTATGGACTGTAGATAAAACTGAAGAAACTGCAAAAAGGCAGGAATTTAAGGAGATGGGACCTGGATAATCTGACAGAACCAGAGGTTTTAGAGAGTTTCAGGGAGAGCATTAGGGAACGATTGACAGGAATGGGCGAAAGAAATACAGTAGAGGAAGAATGGGTAGCTTTGAGAGATGATACAATGAAGGCAGCAGAGACTCAAGTTGGTAAAAAGATGAGGGCTGATAGAAATCCTTGGGTAACAGAAGAAATATTAAATTTAATTGATGAAAGGAGAAAATATAAAAATGCAGTAATTGAAAGAGGCAAAAAGGAATACAAACGTCTCAAAAATGAGATCGTCAGGAAGTGTAAAACGGCTAAGCAGGGATGGCTAGAGGAGAAATGTAAGGATGTAGAGGCATATTTCACTAGGGGTAAGATAGATACTGCCTACAGGAAACTTAAAAAGACATTTGGAAAAAAGAGAGCCACTTGTATGGCGAGAGCTCAGATGGAAAACCAGTTCTAAGCCAAGTAGGGAAGACAGAAAGGTGGAAAGAGTATATAGAGGGTCTATAAAAGGGCGATTTACTTGAGAGCAATATTATGGAGATGGAAGAGGATGTAGATGAAGATGAAATCGGAGATACGATACTGTATGAAGAGTTTGACAGAACACTGAGATACCTAAGTTGAAAAATGGCCATGATAAAACTCTACCGTCTGGTGAGCAAGATGTATGAGACAGGCGAAATACCATCAGACTTCAAGAAGAATATAATAATTCCAATCCCAAAGAAAGCAGGTGTTGACAGGTGTGAAAATGATGGAACTATCAGTCTGATAAGTAACGGCTGCGAAATACTAACATGAATTCTTTACAGACAAATGGAAAAACTGGTAGAAGCTGACCTCAGTGAAGATCAGTTTGGTTTCTGTATAAATGTTGGAATATGTGAGGCAATACTGACCCTACGACTTATCTTAGAAGATAGGTTAAGGAAAGGCAGACATACATTTCTAGCATTTGTAGACTTAGATAAAGCTTTTGATAATGTTGACTGGCATACACTCTTTCAAAATCTGATGGTGGCAGGGGTCAAATACAGGGAGCGAAAGGCTATTTACAATTTGTACAGAAACCAGATGGCAGTTATAAGAGTCGAGGGGCATGAAAGGGAAGCAGTGGTTGGGAAGGGAATGAGACAGGATTGTAGCCCATCCCCAATCTTATTCAATCTGTATAATGAGCAAGCAGTAAAGGATATAAAAGAAAATTTTGGAGTAGGAATTAAAATCAATGGAGAAGAAATAAAAATTTTGAGGTTTGCCGATGACATTGTAATTCTGTCAGAGACAGCAAAGGACCTGGAAAAGCAGTTGAACGGAATGGACAGTGACTTGAAAGGAGGATATAAGATGAACATCAACAAAAGCAAAATGAGGCTAATGGAATGTAGTCGAATTAGATCAAGTGATGCTGAGGGAATTAGGTGAGGAAATGAGACACTTAAAGAAGTAGATGAGTTTTGTTATTTGGGGAGAAAAATAACTGATGATGGTCAGAGTAGAGGGGACATAAAATGTAGACTGGCAATGGCAAGGAAAGTGTTTCTGAAGAAGAGAAGTTTGTTAACATCAAGTATAGATTTAAGTGTCAGGAAGTCATTTCTGAAAGTATTTGTATGGAGTGTAGCCATGTATGGAAGTGAAACATGGACAATAAACAGTTTAGACAAGAAGAGAATAGAAGCTTTCAGAATGTGATGCTACAGAAGAATGCTGAAGATTAGATGGGTAGATCACGCAACTAATGAGGAGGTACTGAATAGGATTGGGGAGAAGAGGAATTTGTGGCACAACTTGCTTAGAAGAAGGGATCAATTGGTAGGACGTCTTCTGAGGCATAAAGGGATCACCAGTTTAGTATTTGTGGGTAAAAATCATAGAGGGAGACTAACAGATGAATACACTAAGCAGATTCAGAAGGATGTCGGTTGCAATAGGTACTGGGAGATGAAGAGGCTCACACAGGATAGAGTATCATGGAGAGTTGCATCAAACCAGTCTCAGGACTGAAGACCACAACAACGACAACAACAACGACAACAACAACAACAACAACAACAACAACATTATTCCTATTATTATTATTAATTATACAGATGTGAGTTAGTAGCTCCTACCTGCCACTTTTTACACATCTCGCCAGCTGATGACAGCATAGGACACGTGATGTAGTCAGCCAACAGCAGGATCACTCTTAAGTAGTGCGTACACACAAATAAGAAAGTTGATGGTTTAAATTAATATACATAGTGTTGCTACAAGAAAAACAGAGGTTTCACATATAATCGTAGTCTCGAAGATTAATAAACTGCAAGAGAAGCTAAGCTTCCACATATAATGTTGATCTTTTTTGCACGTGTTATACTTTAAGATATATCACACAAATGTGCCAGTAAAATTTTTAATAACGACGTAAGTGTCTGATCTTCTGGGCTCAAAATTCTTCTACATGGTCGTCCTCAAAGAGTTGATTTTTAATTGTGAGTCAAACGCTCTGTGATTTAAGAAATTCAACATACATTCTCGCATATAGTTCATCTTGTGTAAAAGAAAATTTACTTGGAAAGTAACACTTTTGAAACTACTATCCACAATGTTTTCACGTGACCTGTTAGAAACTGATTCGTTTCGGCAGTTGCCAGAAAGCGCCAGATAACAGGCGCCACCGCTCTTGCACAGTTACAATGACACAGGAAGCCTGTATGTTCATACATGTAAAACATTAAAAGATCTTGCACTATGTCACAAAAGAAACAAGACATCAGAGGACACTTCAGGTTCATCGGAATTTCGTGAACCATGCTAAAATGCATAATGGGGCTTAGAGTGCACATTCGTATATCCAGATTCGGATGTAAATTTTCTTGAGTACCAGTACTGTATTATCTCGTGCTTGGTTCTTTATTACGGCATAATGCCATGTGAGCTAGGAGATGGAAAACATGCACTTGAAATGCAGCAAACAGTTGAAACTAGCCAACAATGTGAAATTAAACACTTCGTTTCAAATAAATTGACTGCCTCAGCGCAAAAGATTAATAAAAGCCAAATCTCTTTAGCAAAGTGACAAAAATAACTTCATTGTTCTGCAAGGTGATTAATGCTTGACTGTCAGAAAGGTGGAAATAAAACCTGAAAATAAATAACAACATATTTTATCCTTCTGTAATTATGTGAACGTATTTTAATTCATTTGATAGCTACTGGCTACAGAAATCCGTTTTGTTTTCATTTGATGTGAGAGTAATAAATGAAGAGGAAACAGCAAAATCACTAAACGTAAACATAGGTCACGTGGAGACTACCTACCTCCCCAACACAACTCAGACTGCTCTGTGCATCAGCCGCGGATCTATATTTCCAAACCGGGGCGATACTAGATAGTGGTGCCCAGCCACATCCGTAGCCACAAGCAGGAGAAGGCACTACCCATATGCTACTCAACGGTGCATGCACAAGAGCCTGCCCACAACTGCTCAAACGAATCTAATGTCAACAGCTGTCACGTCACACTCATCGGAGGCAATTTGTCGTTATGAATCATTTCATAGTCTTTCTAAAGCCTTTGACACACTTTGCTGTTGGCAGACTCTTGTATGAGCACTATGTTTTGTTGTTGTATATGGCGGATTTCGTTTTTTCTTCCTCTTGTTAATGTTTTGTTGCTGCAGTATTATTCTGCAGATGCGGGATACAGTAATATCCTTTGTTGGAGTATTGGTTCTTACCAGTCAAAATCTCAAAAATTTAACTGAAAACTAAAACAATGAAACATTCCCGGAATTGTAAAAAATTCCCGGGTTTTTCCCAGTTTTCTCCTGGGATGAAAAAATTCGCGGGTTTTTCCCGGATCTCCCTTTTGTCCTGGGTCGTATACACCCTGTACATGGAACTTACTTAAACCACCATACTGAGGGTCTTTGTGGACCCCAAGTTGTCTTTCATATCGTCCATTATTTTGTCCTCTGAAAATGGTGCACTACAGGAAGAAACACTGCCAATGTCATGTGGTTTGCAAATAATTTTGATCACCTTGTGCTCCTCAGCCGTTTCATGTTTAATATTAACACAGCTGTATTAAGGCATGTTTATTTTGTCACAATTAGTTTTGTTCAATGAATATCATCAGATGAAGCTGCCAACATTCTTCTTAATTAGTTCTCATACATGACTCTAAAAGTCATTTTGGAGCATGACAAACACAAAACACTCTTGACGACCACCTGGTAGAAGTTAACTGTTCATTGTGCTTCTGTTGGGCAATTGACGGAGCATTTGTGTGCTTGTCATATTACAGAATGTGCTTTCAATGTTAATGTAGACAATTAGACTTATTGAGTCATGATAATGCATGCAATTCTGTGAGAATTCATTAAGAAGACTGTTGGTAGTGGCACCTGATGATGATCATTGAATGAGATTGGTTATCATGTAATAAATCTACATTAGTATAGCTACAATGGTTCTTAATGATATCATCATGCTGTTTGATGTATATTACATTTTAATGTGGGACTTAGGAGTGAGGCAGCAACAAGTTATTTACTTCACCTTCTAGCTCTAATTCTGACAAAAGATTTAGTCAAAATAATCATACTTAGGCTTCTGATGGTCTAAGATGGCATAGATGTATGTAAAGTAAGTTATAGGCCTGGTTTCTGTCTGTTTTTGAAGACACAGACTCTCTCATTACTAGATTTCTTGTCTAAACGCATTTTGACTTGTATAGGCCATCAATAAAGGATACTTACATTACTGAAATCCGAAAACTAGTTGATTAGGTATTGCAGAACTATCATTGACTAATTATATAGCTTGTCATAATTCATAAGTCACCTTCCTAGAAGTTGAAATCTGTATCCAGAATTCGTAGTATCCTTGTCAAAACATACGACATTCCCAAACCACCATCCCTACCCCGAGGTTCCTGTAACTGTTCCCACTGTTAAACCTGCCCCAAGCATTCACACTCTACCACTTGTTTTAGCCCCATCACTAACAAATACTGGAACATTAAAGGCAGACCAACAAATGAAACTATTCATGTTTTGTGATCTGATGTGTTTTCTCAGTACTTTTTATACACAGATGACCAGCTTCAAACTTGCAGAATACAGGAATAATTCTCAAAATAACTGTCTGAGGATATCCAGTATAAGTGTGCTCTGCAGTATAATTCAAGAGCCTGAATGCCTACTATACCATGTGGGCTGTTTTATCCTGCCACCACCAGTAGTCTTCTCATATCTTGACAGTTCCTCAAAGTCTCTGCAATATATTGTCTCACCTTCAGCCTCCTTGGCCCACTGTCCACTAACCTAACACCAATAGTCCTTTCCTATATTACTGTTTGTTAGAACTCTCTCTAATTTTTGTTATTTACTAATTTAATCCTCCCCCCTCGTGCAACCCCTACTTTTTAATTTTTTTCTTTAACTTCATTTTGCTTTTCACCTTTCTATTTTTCTTTATAATTTAATCAACCTTTGCTTTTTACCCTTTCACTTTTGTAGTCATCAAACTGAATTCACCTGCTTACTTGTGAACATATCTTTGACGTCTGCCCATTTTTTCCTGTACCTTTGCTTCCTTTTGTCGTCATAAATGGTTGGTTCCTCATAGCCTGAGGTCAGAGTGACGTGCAATCCCCTCCTTACCTCCCCCTCCTCCATTTTCATTCCCATAAAATTTCTTCCCCCTCCCCCCAGTGAAACAACCTATTGTTCCGTAAGCTGTGAGTGCTGTGACCCCCGTATCGTTGCCTCTGTGTGTGTGTGTGTGTGTGTGTGTGTGTGTGTGTGTTTTCAGTTGGCTCATATAAATTACATCTAGCCCTGACTACTGTCAAATGGTTGACAGCTACTGCAAATAGGTATGTTGGAATAGCTCCTGAGAGCTGTGTACCTGTAGTACCTATAGCAGTGGTACCTCAAGTACTGTCCTCTCCCATGGATCCTGCCTCCTCTGCAGAAAGTACAGGATCTGTCATTACCTGTCCACTTGACTGTAGGTCGCATGTCAATGGCAGATACAGGCGTTCTGTACAAGGCGTACAGCGACCAGGCAGGATTCAGGGTGTTGTACCAATCCCCCTAACCAACAAGTTTTAGATGTTGTCTGTCACTGAAACTGAGTTAGTGGGGCTCACTTCACCTGCTTTGGGGAAACCTGCCTTGTTTGGTGTCAGGAGGAGCCAAACACAAAAGGGTAGGGGTCTAACAGACATTTGGCAAATGATGGTACCTCTTAGGGAAATGGCAACAAGGGATAGGAAAGGGCACCAGTTGCACTCATTATGTATGCCTGGGGGCTTCACTCAGCATGATGAAGAGGCTATTCCGGCAGCCATTGAGGGAACATGGTACAACCAACTGCAGATTGTGGCGCACGTTGGAGTAAATGATGCATATCATCTAAACTACGAGGTCATTCTTGGGTCATTCCAGTGACTGGCAGAGAAGGTTGAGAAGACCAGCCATGCATGTCGGAGTTTCCACGCACCTTTCAATTTGCAGCATTGTCCCTAGAACTGATTGTGGCCCTTTGGTTCTGAGTCAAGTTTAAGGACTGATCCAGAGATTTCGAAGGTTCTGTGACGAGCTAGGCTGTAACTTCCTGGACTTGTGCCATAGGGTTGAGAACTGTAGGGTCCCCTTAAATAAGTCAGGTGTGCGCTACACATCAGGGGCTGTTACTCAGGCAGCTGACAGTGTGTGGTGTGCACACAAGGTTTTTTTTTAAATCCGGTGACACTCCATCCAATCCAGATAACGATAGCTGTAGGAAACCCAGAAGTATCAGTTTAAGATAGAAAGAAATGCCTCTCACAAATGAGAGCATTAAAATCCTAATGGTAAGCTTCTGAAGCATTCACAACGAAGTGCCAGAGTACATAATACTAGGTACAGAAAGCTGGTTGAAACCTGAAATTGATAGCAGTGAGATCTTAGGGGAAAATTTAAATGTATATGGGCTGGGCATAAAATGATAACTGGGTCCTTCTATCATCCACCAGACTCCTCTCCTGATGTAGCTGAAAACTTGAGAGAAAACCTCAGTTCACTTGTACCTAAGTTCCCCAATCATTATATAATCATCAGTGGAAACTTTAATCATCCAACAATTAATTGGGAAAATTACAGTTTTGTTAGTGGTGGGCATGATAAGACAACGTATGAAACTTTACTAAATGCCTTGTCTGAAAACTACCTAGAACATATTAGTTGGAACCCTGCTCACGAGGGTAATATATTGGATCTAATGCCAACAAATAGACCTGACCTCTTTGAGGATGTCTACATCAAAACTAGTATCAGTGACTATGACACAATTGTGAAAAATGAATGAAATAAGTGTCAGTGGCATTGAGAAACATCTGAAATTGTTAAAACTGAACAAAGCTCCAGGCCTCAATGGAATCCCTGTCAGAATTTATACTGAATTTGTAGCTCAGTTAGCCCCTCTTCTAACTTAATCCATTGTAGATTTCTGAAACAAAAAACTTTGCCAAGTTCTTCGAAAAAGGTGCAGGTCACACCCGTCTACAAGAAGGGTAGTAGAAGTGATCCACAAAACTACTATCCAATATCCTTGACACCAACTTGTTGAATCTTAGAACATATTCTGAGCTCAAACATAATGAGTTATCTTGAACAGAATGACCTCCTCAATGCCAACCAGCATGGATTTAAAAAGCATCAACCATGTGATACTCTACTCTCACTTTTTTCACATGATATACTGAAAGCTTTGGGCCAAAAAATCATTTGACTCAGTACCACACCTACCCTTATTGTCAAAAGTACAATCATGTAGGGTATCGAGTGAAATTTGTGACTGGAATGAAAACTTTTTAGTGGGAAGGACACAGCATGTTATCTTGGGTGGAGAGTCATCATCAGATTTAGACGTAACTTTGGGTGTTCCATAGGGCAGTGTGTTTGAATCCTTGCTGCGCATATTGTACAGGTTGATTATAATTAAAGTTAAACTTTCAAAATGCTGTAGAAACAACAACACTGGTCAGAATAAGGCCAAATTGAAACGCATATTAGCGGAGAAGGGGGAAAACGTATGGCAGAAGAGAAAAAATAGTGTGAAAATTGATCAGTAGATGGCACTGTATGTGTCAGAATACGTAACTGAAAACACCTGTTATGCGCACAACCCATTGAAGTTGGTATAAACATGCCGGGTACACAACTGTTTCTTCTTTCACGTCTGCAATGTTTGCCATGGCTGTCTCAATGCAGGATTGCGCTCTGCTTGTAAAGCTGTATTACAAGAATGATGACTGTGCACACATCGCTCTGCAGAAGTTCCGCACACTGAAGGGTTTGAAAAAAGCCATTGGAACAATGACTGCCGTGGGTCTGGAGAAATTGATTCAGAAATTCGAAAAGACGGTTTCTTTTGGTGTGCAACCTGGTAGAGGGAAGAAACGAATTGATTTGACTTCAGTGGAAGCAGTGGCTACAGCAATGCAGGAGGAGGCAAGTGGTGGTGTGCAAACATGTAGTGCACGAAGAATTGCCCGAACATTGGACACACCCGTGAATACGGTGCATAAAATCCTACAAAACATCCTTCTTTGCTATCCATTCAAAATTACCCATGTGCATGAGTTGCTTCCTGTTGACCTGCCAGCAAGAGAGATCTCTGCTTCAGAATTTTCTCTGCTTTAGAATTTCTTGCTCACATGGAAGTGGACAATGATTGGCCATGGAAGATTTTGTGGTCAGACGAAGCCCACTTCCATGTGACAGGATACGTCACAGAATTGTCGAATATGGGCAACAGAAAATCCACACGCAAATAAACTCTTCATCCTAAAAAGGTCACTGTGTGGTGCGTGTTTACGGCATCGTTTATCATAGGGCCATATTTTTTTTAAGAGACGGGTTCTTCCAGTCCTGTTACCTGGACCGTCACTGGTAAGCGCTATGAGTATCTTTTGTGCAACCATGTCGTTCCAGCTCTTCAACAGCGTGGATGGGATCATTTTTATGCAAGATGGCGCACCTCCGCACATCGCAAATCCAGTTACGCAGCTGCTGAAGCACTATTTCGAAAATGCTAGAATTATCAGCTGCCATTTCTCTACAGCCTGGCCGTCCCAGTCACCTGATCTTAATCCGTGTGACTTCTGGCTGTGGGGCTATGCAAAAGATGGTGTGTTCAGTGTTCCGGTTGCGAATGTAGCAGCACTGAAGGCACAAATTGCACAACACATTCTGAATGTGACCCGGGAAACACTTCAATCAGTTATGGAACATGCTGTTTCTCGATTTCAACCTGTTGCAGAAAACGGTAGACAGCATATTGAACGTGTTTTCCACCATTCACATGGAAATTAATAATCTGATTTGATTTCGATTGATGCTTTTTATGCAGTTTTTGCCTCAGGACAATTAAAAACCGATTTTTGCCATCCGATGTGATATGACCTTAGTGGTGGATAGGTTAACGTAACTAACAGTATAACACCTGTACACCCATGCACACTGAGTAGTACAGTTTGTTTAACAGCAAATGTAGACCTTAGGCATTGTTGTATGATTCATTTGTCATTTGTAGTCGACCACTTTTAAATTATGATGCTCACAGCACCATCTATTGCTACATTTTGTAACTGTTCATTTTTCTTCTGTCATACGTTTTCCCCCTTCTCCAAAAATATTCCATTGCAATTTCATGTCAATCTGGCCAATTGTATTATTTCTACAGCAGTTTGAAAGTTCAATGTAATTATAATCACCCTGTATAGTAATGATCTTGCAGACAATATTAATAGTAAAATCAGACTTTTTGCAGCTGGAGCGGTTATCTATAATGAAGTACTATCAGAGAGAAGCTGCATAAATATTTAGTCAGATTGTGATAAGGTTTCAACATGGTACAGAGATTGGCAACTTGCTCTAAATGTTCAGAAATGTAAAATTTTGCACTTCACAAAATGAAAAAACATAGTATCCTATGAATATAACGTCAGTTAGTCACAGTTGGAATCAGTCAACTCCTACAGATACCTGAATGTAACACTTTGTAGGTATATGAAATGGAATGATCCCTTAGGTTCAGTCATGGGTAAAGCAGGTTTGTAGACTGTGGTTTATTGGTAGAATACTGGGAAAGTGCAATCAGTCCACTAAAGAAATTGCTTACAAATCACTCATGCGACCCATTCTAGAATATTGCTCAAGTGTTTGGGATCCGTACCAGGTATGACTATCAGAGGATATTGAATTTATACTGAGAAGGGGAGCATGAATGGTCACAGGTTTGTTTAATCCATGGAAGAATGTCAGAGATACTGAAGGAACTGAAGCGGCAGACTCTTGAAGAGAAATATAAACAATCCCGCAATATCCTTTCTTTCAGGAGTGCTAGTTCTGCAAGGTTCGCAGGAGAGCTTCTGTAAAGTTTGGAAGGTAGGAGACAAGGTACTGGCAGAAGTAAAGCTGTGAGTACCGGGCGTGAGTCATGCTTCGGTAGCTCAGTTGGTAGAGCACTTGCCCGCGAAAGGCAAAGGTCCCGAGTTCGAGTCTCGGTCGGGCACACAGTTTTAATCTGCCAGGAAGTTTCAATCCCGAGAAAATCTGTTAACGAAGTTTCAAGAACCAGCTTTAAATGATTACTCTTGCGATATACGGGGTGTTCAAAAAGTCTCTCCACAGTGCCGTATGATTGTTAGCCGCACATGCCGTATGATTGTTTGCCTGCCTGGGTTACATCTCTTCAAGTGGACTCTCCCAAAATTCCACTGTTTTGTTTATCTCAGCCAGCGTCAGTAGTATTGTTGGTGTGTGTTGTTACGTGTTGATGTGAACATTTAAGTTTAGTTCCTATGCTCATTTGTTTCATTTCTGTCACTGTTAAAATGCTAACCATTGAAGAACGTGCATTTTTAGTCAAACAAGTGTTCAAAGCACTGAGAAGTGGTCATCCTAGCGTTTTGTCTGAGAGGATAAGCTACTCTATATTGCTGATAAAATTTCCATGAGTCCGAACAAGTCAGTAAGGAAACTCGCCCAGGAAATCGATGTTAGTGTCGGAACAGCCCACACAGCTGTAAGGAAAAAACTAGAACTTTTCCCACACAAAGTGACAGTCATGCAAGAACTGAAAAATACTGATCATGGCAAGAGACTACATTACTGTCAATAGTTCAAAAATTTCGTTCAACAAAATGAAAGGGATATTCTTAATGAAACATTTTTCACTGATTAGGTGTGGTTTCACTTATCCAGGTACATGAACTCGCAAAATTCTCATATGTGGAATACTGCAAATCCATTGTGTATTCATGAGGAACCACTTCATTCTGTGAAAATAGTAGTTTGGTTTGCAATTTCTAGATGTCGGATTGTGGGTCCCATATTTTTCAATGAAACAATAAACGCAATGATACTGCAGTGATATTCTGTACTCATTCATCGGAGAACTTGTGTTAAGTGAAATACTGAATGGTTATTTTCAACAAGATGGTGCAACCGCACATACAGCTCGTGTTTCAATGTCACTGCTTGCTGATGTTATTGGCGATCGCATAATTTCACAGTGACTTTGGCCTCCACGAGCGCCTGACCTAA